>NW_021703781.1:34998467-35005120 GCF_005190385.1 Monodon monoceros | reverse complement strand
AATTTGCTTTGCTATTTAATACTTTCTACTTTATTTCTCACAAATGAACCAGATTTGTTTTTCTGTATTTCTTCACTTAGTATGTATCTAAGACAATCTTTGATATGATGATGAAACATTTTCACTGTGTACACAAAAACATTAATTTCCAATTCCACAATAATTGTTATAAAAAGTCTGAATCAGTTAACAGTAATTATGGAACCTAATTTTGGCACACCACCAGCATTGACAAGTATATACTTCAGAAATTTATAGTTAATTTCTTATTTCAACTCTCACCCAAATGTTTCACATGCAAAGCCCTGGCCTATTGTCTTCCCACAACTGCTGTCTGAGTCCCACCCTCATTCTCCCCACCAACCTAGCCTTGCACTGCCTCCACAGAAGGATGGTGTGGGCCCTCATGTTCCCTAAATGATCCTGCAAGATTTAGCTTCCTGGTGCTGTCTGTGTCTGTAACTAAAGGCAAAATGCCAAGAAAAGGATTCATTCAAAGCCTTGTCTCTAAAGCCAAGTATTTCTTTCAGCTCACCCTGAAAACTCAGAGATTTACAACTTGATCCTTCATGTATTTTTCCCTGAACAGGTTACATGCCCAGATCTTTGGATATAATCTGTTGGAGAAAGGATCTGGGGCAAATGCATCATTATTACCCTCGTGCCCAGTACAAGCCCTGGCTGAGGATAATGGAGCGGAACAGAGTGGGTGAATGGATGAATTAATTGCAGCCCAAAAAAGTTGACCTAGCAGAAAAAACAAAAATCCAAGGTGGAATTCTTGACTGGGGGAAGGAAAAAGGGAAGAAGGGGGGAGGAGAGAGAGAGAGAGGAAGAGAAGAAGAAGAAAAAACAGAGAAAGGGAAGGACAGGGGACACAAGTAATAAAAAGATGGGTAGGAAAAAGTGAGACAGATGAGAGAAAAATACAGAAGAGGCAAGGAGACAAAAGACAGAGGCAGAGGGCAGGGACAGGAGTAGCACGGGAGAAAAAAAAAAGGAGCGATGGAGAAAGCTGGTGACAGAGGAAGGAGAAGAACCGGGCCGTCAAGGGCAGGACTGAGAACCTGCCCTGGGGAAAAGCCAGTAGAAATGAGATGACTCCCAACCCCCACGCCCACTCTCGGGTCCGTCCCGGGGGGCAGGACAGCGCGTCTCACCTCGGCTCTCGCGCGGCGCTGGGCGCTGGGGACGCGCTGGCAGCCCCGGCCGCCTCCAGGTCGGAGCAGTGACACGCGGGTCGGAACTTGGCGCGCGAGCCCTGGGGGGCCGGCCTGACCCCGCCTTCCCGGGCTGCCCCCGCCTCTGGGGCGGGGCCTCGGGCACCGCCCCGTTCCTAGGGGTCCGCGGGCCTTGGGGGAGGGGCCTGTGAGTGGGCTGAACCCGCAGAAAGGGGCGCCTAGGAGACCCGCTTCCCGGGCACCGCCCGCAGCAGATCTGGACGCCGGAGTGCACGCCGGCTCCACACCCACTCGGCTGGGCTCGGCCCTACCGCGAGTCCAGCTCCGCAAACCCCGGCCCGCCGTCCCTGCTGGTTCAGGCCTTGCCCCGCGCCTCCCAGGTGCGGGACTGAGGAGGGTGTCCTGGCGCGGACCTGCCTTTGGAGGTGGCCCTCGGGCCACGGCGGAGGCTGCACTTGCCGCTGCTCACTCGCCCTGTGCGCCGCGACTTCTACCCTCTTGGGTCTCGGGGACCCGGGCAACAGCCTGGTTGTCAGTGCAGGTGTTCCGTGTCCTGCGACTGCGGATCCTCCGTGCTGCCCAGAGACCCCATCAGCGCGTTGGACTCTCCTTCCGCCTCCAGGCTGAGCGGCCACGCAAGCTCCATCTTTGTGGCGCACTGAGAAACTTCCAGACTTCACTGGAGCTGATCCTCGGCCTCTCAGCCTTTCCTGAGCCTCCTCAGTTCTGAAATGGCAGCATTGTGCCAGATAATGGTGAGTTCGGTGACTTCACAGAATGCAAAGGTGTCAGGGAACTTAACTACCCATGGAGGGTGGGACAGGTCAGGGCCTAAAGCGTGGGGACAGGAGGGAATGCCTTCTAAGTGACTACATTCATGCCAGGTCTTGGACTACCTAGGACATTTCCCTGTAGTGAGGGTGAGAGGAGATAGGAGTGGGGTCTCAGGTGACCAGAATTGTTGCAGTGGCAGCCAGGTGTATGAGTCACATTGTTTGAGCCCAGAAGAGGGGCAGAGCAGGCTAGATAGGGGAAGAGAGAATCCTTGAGGGACTGAGAGGGAGCCCTGAGTCCCCGCTCCTTCCTTCCTTCCTTCAGTCACTCAGTAACTGTTCTGGATGCCCCTGAGAGGAGAGAGTGTGGAGACATAAGGAGACAAAGCTCTGTGCTTTTCCCAAAGGATTGGGAGCATATATCACACAGACAAGATTGTAAAGGAACAAAATTATGATGAGTCTGAGGTGGGCAAAGTGAGATTCAGAACAGACAGTAAAGATCTGAGTAACGGTCCCCAAAACAAAAATTTTCTTCTGTGAAGAGAACCCATTAATGAATATGGACATGAGAGATCAAATCCCAAATGTGCAGCTCACTCAGCCTTAGTGAAATTATAGAATGTTTAGAACAAACCTTGAAAATAATCTGTCCGCTAGAATCCTGTATCTAACTGAACTGTTATTCAAGAGTGAACACAAAACAGAGATATTTTTGGAGGTACAAAGCCTAAGTTGAACACCCTCACAACCTTGGTGAAGGAACCACTAAAGAATGTATTTCAGAAGCAAGGAAACTGAACCCAGATGAAAGGAGAGAGAGTCAAGAAACCATGACTGGAAGTCCAAGATCAAGGTGTCAGCAGGGTTGGTTTCTGATGAGACCTCTCTTCCTGGATTTCAGGTGGCCGCCTTCCTTCTGTGTCCCCCACTGCCTTTTCACTGTGACTGTGTGAAGGACAGCGCTGGTGTCTCTTCCTTTTCTTATGAGGACACTAGACCTATAGGATTAGGGCCTAACACTTATGACCTCACTTAACCTTAATCGTCTCCTGAAAGGCCTGACGTCCAAGTGCAGTTACGTTAAGGATTAGGGCTCAATATATGAATTTGGGAGGAAGGACACAATTCAGTCCATAGCATTCAGTAAATATTAAATAAATTGTATCAGTAGTTTAAACACTTTACACAAAGAAAACACCAGATATAGGAGATATCATACCAAATATTCAAGAAGCAGACTATTGTGATCACATTCAAAGTCTTCCCAAAGACAACATAAAACACTCCCAAGTGCATTTCAGGAGGCTAGTCTTACGTAATATCAAATCCAGATAAGAGCAGCACAAAAATAGAAAATTACAGGCCAACCTCTCTCCTGAGCATAGGCCAAAAAAATCTAAACTAATACTAAATTCAATCCAGCAGTGTTTAAAAAATATCATGGCCAATCTGGGTCTATTTACAGATGCATTAATTTAATTAGCCATATTAATAGATTACTGGAGAAAAATATATACTTCTCACAAAATATACAGAAAATTTTAGATAAAATTCAGGACTTGTTCATGATATCTAGCACACCAAGAATATTAGTGAAATACCCTTATCTGATAAAGGATTTCTACCAAAAGCTTTCAATAAATATCATTCTTAATGGTGATGTGTTAGAGGCATTCTCTTTAAAATCAAGAATGCCTCCATCATAGCTCTACTCGTTGAAGAAGTAATCAAGACAGTGGTTGTTTTTTTTTATTTTTATACTGACCCAATGGATTTTGCAGTTAAATTTTTAGAATGAGAGAGCTTAGCAAGTTGAGTGAATATATCAGCCAATAAATACATTTCTTCACAATACCAATAAACAGTTTAAAACTCTATTTCAAAATGCCATTTACACTAGCAGCAAAAATATAAGGTATTTAGAGAAGGCACTTACAAAAGAAGTGAAGATCTTCATAGGGAAATATAAATGAAAAGCATTGAAAAAGACCTAAATAAATGAAGACAATGCCATGTTCACTGATACGAGGAGTCCTGATTGCAGATTCAAATCCCTCCAAATGTATCTGTATATATGTTGATATCATAAACAAACATCAAGAGGGTTTTGGTGGAGTGGAGACTTGAAGAGTTGATTCTAAAATTTGCATGAACGAGCAAATGGCCAACAATTACCCTAAGAAAAGTTAGGTGGGTGATTTACCCTGTACTATCAAGGCTTGCTGTAGCACTCTGCGTATGTTAGGTTAGGTAACTGAACGCCGTGTGTATCAGGTTCTAGTGGGTTATCTTCTGTAACAAAACCCACCAAATCTAATCAGCTGAAAGCACAAACTTTATTTCCCACTTGTGTATCTCAGTGTCCCACATGTACATGTCCATCCCAGGTTCCCAAGAGGGAGCAGCACATCACAGTTACTCAGCCACCAGGGTGTTGGATTCACCTGAGTCACACCTGGATTCTTGAAGATTCTGTCCAGAAGTGGCACGTGTAACTTCTATTAACGTTTCCTTGGTGGAATCAAGTGCAAGCCTGCCATGAATGTGGCAGGGAAGCAGTCCTCCTCTGCAAGAGGAAGGGACAGTGAGAAGCAGTAATACAGTCGTTCATAATACACAATAATTTAGACAGTGCGGTTTCGACACTTTCAGTATAAACCAGTAGACGGATAAAGACAATGGAACAGAGAGCACAGACCCAGGCCCACAACTATATGGAATTTGAAACACATCAGAGGTGACATAGAAATCATGAAGGAAAACATGGAATAGACAACAAATGATGCTGGGACAATTTACTCTAAATATGGGAAACATGAAATCAGATCCCTGGCAAGAATCAGACTTATAAATTAATTCCAGATGGATTCAAGACATCAGTGTGAACTCTTTAAAACTTTTAAGATAAAATCTTTAAATCTTTTAAAACTTTAAAACTTTTAAGTTTTAAATCTTTAAAACTTTTAAGATAAAATCTGTTTCAGCTTAACAGGGAAGGATTTCTTAAATAAGATACAAACAGTGCAAATCTTAACAGTTTCACTTAAAAGTGACAAATTCAACATTTGTCATTAAAATTAAGAACTTGTAAAATAATACATATATATACATAGAATATAAGAACATATATATATATGTATTCAGGAATACATATATATATATGTATTCAGGAATACATATATGTAAATACATATATGTAAATATATGTATTCCTGAATCACTTTGCTGTATACCTGAAACTGACACAACACTGTAAATCAACTGTACTTCAATAGAAAATTAAGAACTTCTGTTTTATTAAAAGGCATTAAACAGAGTGAAAAAAGAGCCACACACTGAGGAAAATCTTTGCAACAACTGATAAAAGATTAATATCCTAAATATACAAGGACTGCTAAGGAATCAATATGAAAGAAAAACAACTGAATTGGAGAATGGATACAGGCAGAAACAGGCATTTCACAAAGGAGGGAAAATGAATGACCTGAAATCTGTTGAATAGAAGACCAATCCCATCAGTAATGAGGGGAATGCAAATTAAGACCAAAACAGATGTTGAATCAATAGAAAAATATACAAAAATATGACAATAGCAAGTGTCATGAAGGATGTGAAGCAAGGAAAACCTAACAGCCTCTAGGGAGAAGTATACCAGATTTCATCAATTCCAAATATCATTTATTTAAGATATTCCATTATTTAAAATATCACTCAAACAAGGACTACAAAACTCACCAACACAGTGCATTTTACCATTTGTAATTTTTGTATTTTCATTATACATATTGAAAGATCTATTTTAGACTTATTACAAATGACCTTTAGCATATATCACTCTTCTTTTGTGCATACAAAAGAAAACAAAATAATTTGGTTAAAGTATTTCTAAAAGTTTTTACATTCACAGCCTGAGTTTTTGAAACACTTTTGACTTAAAGTTGTTAATGCCCAATGTTGATCCATGGAGAAGAGAGAGGCCATCCCCGCTCAGCCCTTTCTGATTACTAGTCACAGAATTTGTGGGCATAATATAAAAGTCCTTGTTCTATGTCACTCAGTTTGTGGTGGTTAGTTAAACAGCAGTAGATAACTGGCATGCCCTTCATTCACAAGGGACTTTGACATCCTTGCAGGACCTTCTTCCCCTTCTAGATCCTTCCATCCACTGGGTCACACGAATGACCACTGCAACACTCTACACTCCCAGTTCCTGGACCTCCTCCCCCACAGTGATGTCCTCATCTAAGCCACCTCAGCTGCCCTGTTTCAGCTGACAAAAAGGCAGGATTTCTCCAGGATTTTAATGGCCACCTGAGAGGGTCTGGGATGAGGAACAAACGGAGGCCTCATCTTACTGCCCCTCCAAAGAGCCCCTGACTCCCCTCTGGGATTGTCAACAGGCAGGACACTGAGCAGATCTGCATGTCACAAAGTCACCATGCCAACCTTCCTGTCCATCATAAGGGACATCACAGGGAATTCTGCCTCCTTGGGGCTGGGGGCAGGCCGAGCAGGTAGTGGGCCATCCCCCAAGGCCAGCCATCTTTGCCTCTTCCGCCCTCAGGGCAGGTACTGGGGGAGGCTCACAGTGCCCCATCCTTAGAGGGCTGGAGGGGTGGAGGCTGCAACCTGAGGTGGCCTGGAGTAGCCAGGGTCCAACGGGACTGTAGGTACAGCCAGGTAAATGGAGAGTGGC
>NW_021703781.1:34990522-34998367 GCF_005190385.1 Monodon monoceros | reverse complement strand
GGCCCTGGATGCCCAGCCCTGGGCTCTTCCTGTTGCTCTTGCTGCCCCCTCCACTGCTGAGTGGAAGGAGCTTCCAGCATAGCATCCCAAACTGGAGAAATTTACACCACCTTGACCTTGGCTGGAGAACCATTCACCGCTACCTCAGCCCAGACTGGAGAAGCTTCCACAGGGGCACCAGTCATCACAGGAGCAAAGCAAACAAGTTGCATGACTGCGATGGTGTCTTCGATCTCTACTTCATCTTGGATGCGTGAGTGGCCTCCCCATCTGGCCCCCGAGCTTCTCAAGGCACCACTGTCACCAAGGTTACTGATGGCAAGAAGTGGTCCAGGGGGATCCCAGGCTCTGAGAGAGGGGAGGCAAGGACAGTCTTGGTCAGACCCAAGGAACAGACCTCTGTGGCCTCCTTGTTCCTGGACAGAAAGAAAGCCCCAGGCATTTATTTCCTGGGGCTCTTACTTCTGGAAAGGAAAAAGGTCACCATAAGGTTTCTCAATGGTTCTCAGTCTCTCCATCAACTTGGCCTGGATCTGTGACCTGCACGCCCCTTAAACAGCTGGAGGGGCAGGCAATTGCTAGGAGCTGCCTTCTCAGCAGTTGTGAGAAGCTCACAGTGCATTTGGGTTTCTTTTCTTTTCTTTCTTTCTATTTTTTTTTTTTTTTTTTACCCAAATAACCTCTGTTTTTACTGGGCCTCAGAGAGATTGGTATATCATCTGTTAGGCATTCTCACAGTGTCACTGCTTAGAAAGTCCTTTGCTTTGCTGCTTTCTTTGACAACTTGGAGACCCATGTTACAACTTGTGTGCACTTTCAGAACAGTTTGGTCTGTGTGAGTGTGGCCCTGGGAAACCTGTGCTGTGCATTAACTACCTTCTGGCCCTCAAAGAAGGAAAGGGAGGGGTGAATCCTCAGGCTGGAGAGATTGCCTTGGTTCCATTTTCAACTCCTCTGTGGGGCTGAGGATAAAGTTTACTTATTTAGTAGTAACAGTGGCATGACTCTTAATATCATTGACATATTTTATGGTTTCCAAAGTCCATCACTGCACATCTGTTATCCTCAAAACAATCCTGGGAAGTAAAGTGGGAAGGTATATGCATATGCAATCTCCTGGAAAGGGGAACAGACTCCTAGAGGTTGAATGAGGTATGACAGAAGCTGGTGGGGGTGACAGGACTGAATCCTGCTGGATTCTGCAAGTGGGAGGAGGAGCTGAGGGTGTCCAGGGAAGGGACCTACACACCCATTTCCCAGCCCCAGGCCATCAGAGAAGAGTAGGCCTACAGCACGGCCATAGTGGGCCAGGCTAGGCTTATCTGAAGCCACAGCAAATTCCTCAGTTCCATAGAAATAACATTGTCTCTCTGGGAACTGTGCTCATTCAGTCTGGTTATAGAAAGCCTTGCTGTCTTTGAAACCATCTTGATGAGAATATTTGGAGGTTGAGGACAAATTCCCTCCTGATGTCCCCTGCTACTCTTGGGGAGGGGGGAATAATGACCACTGAGGAGGCAGCCCCAGCTTTGCAGTCAGGCAGACTCCACTCATCAGTCATGCGGCCTAGGGCAAGTCGCCTCACCTCTCTCTGCCTCAGTGTCCCCATCTGTACAATGGGGACTTCATACCCACCTCACCAGGTTGTGATGAGGATGAAGGGGAGTTTATATGCTGGTTTGCCCAGCATGTGTCAGATGCAGTCGTGGAGGATGAGCATAAAATAAACTTCCAGGGAAGGCAGAGTCACACACCCTGGGAACTCCCCAGCACTGCAGGGGCCCCTGATCCAGCCCTGACTGCTTGGCTCACTCTCTCCGCATGTGCCCTTTGTGGGGAGGTGGGGTGTGGGTCAGACACCTCTGCTGGTGGCACTCCCAAGGTTCTCTGGATCTTTCATCCATTAGCAAACAGTCTTATCCATTCTCTCATTCCCTTGTTCATCCACTCACTGAAATAATTACTGGAAAACTTCTATATGCCAGTCACTGTTTGGGGCAGTGGGGTTAAGGCAGCAAACAAAACTTGAAAAAGTCCTTGTTCTCTTGGAGCTTTCATTGTAGGAGACAAGAAATAAATCAAAGAGGAACTAGGGTATTAGATGGGGATAAATCAGGACTGGGGGGAAATCAGGACAGGAGGATGAGAAGTGCTGAGGGAGGATCAGAAGTGCTGAAGAGGTGCTCAGGAAAGGCTATGCTGACAGACTGGGGCAGTGTGGGGGAGGCTCTGGTGATTTTTGAGCAGAGGAGGTGTGTGATTGGATCATGTTTAAAAGGGTCACAGTTGAAGGGTGCAAGAATAGAGCCTTCCGGGAGACCAGTGAGGGAACTTGTGCAGGGATCCAGGGAGGATATGATGGTGGTGTGGACCAGTAGGTATGGGTGGCAATGATAAGTGGACAGATTCTGGAGCTATTTTGAAATTAGAGGCCACAGGAATCCAGAGAGTGTGGATGGGGGGAAAGCCAGGTGTGTCCCTAGATTGGGAATAGGGGGTAGGGGATTAAAGCAGTTTCATCACCATGTCTTCATCATTATGTGAATAAGTATTATTATCCCTGTTTTATAGATGAGGCAAGGAGGTAGCTCAAGGCCTGGGGATGACCCACCAAAGCCTCCGTATAGAATACACGGATCCAGAATTTGAACTCTGGAATCTTAGTCTTTGTTTTCAACAGTTTGATTATAGTGTGCCTTGATGTGGATCTTTTTATTTTATTGCATTTGGAGTTAGTTGAGATTCTTGGAATTGTACGATCATGTCTTTCATCTAATTTTGGACATTTTTGGATGTTATTTTTTCAAATAATGTTTCTGCTTCTTTTTCTTATTTGCTTCAAGAATTCATACAATATGTTTGTTAGTCTGCTTAAGCGTGTCCTACAGGTCCCTTAGACTCTGACCACTTTTATTCATTCTTTTTTCTTTATGCTCCCAACACTAAACAGTAGCAATTGTCCTATCCTCCACTTTGCTGATTCCTTGCTCTACCTAGTAAAATTTGTTATTGAACCACCCTAATGAATTTTTCAATTTATTATTACACTTTCTGCTCCAAAATTTCTGCTTGGTTTTTTAATAATTTATGTTCTTGGTGATATTTATTTTGCTCATATATCATTATCCTGGTTTCCTCTATTTCTTTGTCTTTATTTTCCTACTTCTGAGCATATTTAAGATGCTTTTAAGTGTTTGTCTAGTAAGTCTGACGCCTTGGCTTCTTCGGGAATGGTTTCTGTAATTTTATTTAGTTCCTTTGATTGAACAATGATCCTGTTTCTTTGTATGTTTCACGTTTTTTTGTTGAAAATTAGGATTTTTATTACTATAATGTAGTATCTCTAGAAAGCAGAATTCATCACAGCTTACTGGGTTGTATTTGCTTTTATCTGTTAATATAGACTTGTGTAGTAGTCTGTTTATTCTGAAACTTTTCCAAACTACTTTTGCAAAGAATATTCCTTGTTGTGTGTGATCACTGGAGTTTCTGTTCCACTAACTCTTATTCACTGAATGTATTGACAGAGATTTCCCAAATGCTAGGATCTGAAGCAAACATAAAACCGTTACAAAATTGTAAAAAGACCTGGGGTGGCAGGGAGAGGCCACCTCTTCCATTCTTTGCAGAATGTTTCTTTGCTGGGACATTCTTTTAGCGCTTAACTAGACTACCACTGAGCCTAGGGATCAGCCTAAGGCGAAACTTAAGGTCTTCTCAAGACTTTCCTGAACTTTCTCCTGGCCTGAGCATATGTGTCTGTTTTTAAATTCACCTATGCCCACAGCTGATTTTAAACATCCTAATTGACTCCAGCCAGGTAAGGAGAGTTTTACACAATAATTTGTAAGTAAGGTCGACACTGCTCCCTCTAGATCAAGGACAACCTGGGACTGGGCCAGTGATCAAGACCAAAATTGCCACCATGCCAGAGAAGGTGTGGGAGAAATGTGCAACAAACCTCCTGTCATTTTGAAAATAGCTATTTCTTGATTGCACATTTGCTTTATTGTTGTAATCCTTTTTTGTTTCCTAGGGCTCCTACAAAGTTAGTGCTGACAGCTTATGGTTGTTTGTTCAATGTCTCCATGGGGGAACGAGGGCTTAGATTTTCAGATGTGCCATTTTGGTGACATGATTCATGCTACAAGTTTTTGTTTGCAATTTTATTTTCACATTTAGGAGAAACTGAATGAACATAAATTTTAAATCAAACACTATTATTGTTCACAACAAAAATCTTGAGGCCCTTGACCCTTTCCTCCCCACTTTTGATCTCACTTCCCAGAGGCAGCCACTTAGAAATCTTCCAGATTTTTCTTCTGATAATATGACCATGTTTCCAATGCTGTGCTTGTATCGACTGCTATTTCCTGCTTTTTGAGGTTTATACATTCTCTATTGAGTTCTTATTAGGGGGAGAGGAAAATGTAGCTTTCTGATAGCTCAGCTCCCCTGCATGACACTGCCATAGCCACTTCTGATGTCCCAGCATAGTTATCTCACTAGGATGTTTTGGCCTCAAGCTTTAATATCAGAGATATCCTCAAATTGCTGGTGACCCTCGTCTCTCCATTGTCATTTAAGAGTGGGCACTAAATCATGATTGAAGCTCTGTGTGCCAGAAGCCCATGTAGTTGCTCTGTTCCAAACTGCCTCCTTCCTGGGGACCTGAGGGTCCCTGTAGTATTTTCCACTGCCATGAGCACTCGTGTTCTTCTGCGTTCTAGAATCGAGACCTTCATTCACAATAATCACACACTGAAACCTTTTCCAGAGGAGGTGGGTGGGTTGAAGACTTTTGTTTCCTATATGTCTCCTTTGGAAGATCCTCTTCAGTGGGGGAGAACACAGACGAGAGGAGTAATGAGAAGGAAAGTGGAATGTGGTATGAATAGTTAGGAAAGGAGTTGCCACGCACTTAAGTATAGGAGCTCCTAAGGAAAAGTCTGTATTGTTGTTGGGTTGACAGAGTCTTATGCTTTGCCACCCACAGTTGTCACACACAGCAGTGTCTCCCACATCTGCCAAGTTCAGGGGGTAAATCATGGGGTTTGCAGCTAGTTCTGGGTTCAGGTCCATGGAAATTTTGGCAAATTCCTTGACCTATGAGAGCCTCAGCTTTCTCATCTGTAAAATGGGAATAATGATATCACAGAACTGTTTTGGAATTGGAAATCATGCATGTAACATGTCTGGTATATACGTACTCCATGAATGATAACCATAGTATTGTTAGAATTATATATTCTTAGTGTACTCGCCATCTCTTGACAGTTCTAGATGCAGCCAAGAGGAAGCAGAAGGAATGGTAAGAGAAGGATGCTTTTGGGTATATGGGAATTACACATATAAATATGACATTCAGGATGTTTATGGGCATGGTGATCACTGGAGGTGAAAGGAAGCAGCTCCTGGTGGGTTCCTCAGACTTACAATCCATATCAAAGACATGAGCCAACATTCACTGGGGAAGAGCCCAAAACAGGGCACCAGCCTCAGTTTCATCCCTACCATCTGCAGAACCTTGAAAAAAACACTTAACCAGTGAGACCCACATTTGCCCTCCGTAACCTGCACTAGTGCACACCTGCAGAGGCGTGGGATTGCAAGGACCTTTGAGCCCTGGCCAGTAGGGCACATGGAAGTTCTTCCCACCTAGACAGAGGGGGCATGAGGCTCCAACCCCCTTCAGCCTCCTCATTCTCCATTCAGGTACTAAAGTCAGAGCCAATGGCAGTGAGAAACTGAAAGTAGGGATAGGAAGGTCCCACACCTTTCCCTGCTGGTGGGGTATGATGACACCAAGACAGCAGTGTCCCAGGCCTGGTTCTCTTCCCCGCCGTGAGTGTTCCCAGAAAAGGCCTTCAGTGTCCAGAGCGGCTCAGCTTTGCAGGCTGCTAAGAAAGTAGTGAAGTAAAGTAGTCTGAGTAGCACATCCCTCTCCTGCCTGAGGCCAGGGCTCTTGTTTTGGTGTCAAAGCTGGGGTACCAGGAGATCAAACATATCAGAATTGCTTAGGCTTCTCCAACTGCTGTCTCCTCCCTTATTCCTTGTGTATCAGCCGTCCTGGTTTGCCACCCAAAGTCCCTCATCCCCAAGCATACAAGTCAGGTTGGTCACCCTCCCCACCACTCACACTGGTGAAAGTTACCACCAGGGTGACCCACTGAGCTTGCTGCGGGAGTGTGGCAGCCTTCAGCTACATGCGGTAGGGAAGAGATGCTAAAGGGTCTGCTGGAAACGGGAGGCAGCAGCTCTGCCCACCAGGAGGAGGTGCCTCATCCCTCTTAATCAAGTCTTCTTTGTTTTCAGGTCGGACAGCGTAAGCAGATCCTGGGATGACATTTGCGATTTAGTAGAAAAACTGTTGAAGAGGTTTACAAAGTAAGGCTGGTGTTTTCCTCTGACAGGCAAAGTACACAGCTCTTTACAATCGGTGGGCATGGGAGTCCTTTGGATCAGGAGCAGAGAGCCCAGGGCAGTGTTCTGAAGCAGAAAGAATTACCAATCACTGGTTTTATCAGGTGTCGACATCCTTCTTGGCTCCTGCCTGGGAATCAGGTTACAATGTGGGGGGCACAGTCTGCCCTTGAGGACCTCATAGATGAGGAAACGGGCAAATCGGTAACGCATAGCTAAATACTGGGCTAAAGGGTGCCAAGGATCAAAAGAAAAGAACAAAGGAGTTACTTGCAACTTTAAGGAAAAAGCACGTATTCTTAGGGAAAAAAAAAAGAAACGCAAGCATGGCTTCCTAGAGACTGTGGAATTTTGAACTAAATCTTGAAGGATGAGGAAGGACAGGGTAACAGGAACCATCAAGGAGACTTCTTGTGCAGTGAGTGGCCTGTTTGGCTGGAAAGTGGGGTTACTTCAAGGGAGAGCTAGGAGATGAGGCTGAACAGGACAGCATGGGGCCAAGTCCATGGGGCTCATAATGCCAGGCCCTGGGGCTTATGATTTCCTGCTCTGAGCAATAGGGAGCTATAGATGATTCTAGGGCAGGGGTCTGACATGATCAAGGTTGTGCTCCAGGAGAAAAGTCTGATAATTATGGATTAAATGAGGTGGAACATGAATGAACCAGGAGAATTGGGGAACCCAGCAAGAAGCTACTGCAGCAATTTCACAAAAGATGAGAGTCAAGAGACCAGAAGACAGTGGGGGAAAGCGGGAAGGATGTATGTGAATGGCTGCTGAGAGGTAGAACAATTTCTCTGAGATAAGAGGCGGGCAGGGAAGACAGGAGAGGAGGGAAGTGTGGGAAGGTCCAGAGAATTTGACATTAGAAGAGAGGCCAGTGGAGAGGCCCTCATGCAGGAGTTTATAAGTGTCTGCCTTCTTGTGCGTGCAGGGAGCGTGTGCATATGCCTCTGTGTGTGTGAGAGAGAGAGAGGGACTTTGGGGGTGTTGGGAGTGTAGGGACGGAACATGAAGCCATCTCAGCACTCACTTCCAGCAAGATCACACATCTTATAGGCCTCCGAATCCTTCACAAAAGGAATGAAACTTCCAGGATTTGAGAAATGCGCAACAAAGCAAAAGAGCTGGGGTGCAAGGAGGGAAATTGACATGCACCCCTCCCTGGCTGCTCATTGATGTTCATTCTGACCAGTGTGCATGGCTGCTTACGAGCTCATCCTTCCTCCCCAGCCCTAAACTGCGCATTTCCCTCATCACCTACTCATCATATGGCAACATTGTCCTGAAGCTCACCTCAGACAGGTAAGTGCCATTTTAAACCCCAAGGCAGGCCTGGTGGGCAGGGTAACAGAGAGACACGGGGAGCTGACAGTTCCCACTGGGAGCAGGCTGGGCCATCCTGGGCTCCCCTCAGTGTCC
>NW_021703781.1:34990043-34990422 GCF_005190385.1 Monodon monoceros | reverse complement strand
CCCTCAGGCGTCCAGCTGCACTGTTGCTTCCTTCGACTTTCCCGGCGCTAGTGGTGACGTTAGGCAGGTCTCCTGGCTGTTGTCCACCCACTTGTATTTTGTGGTAACAGGGGGATACCTTGTCAGCTACTCTTGCTGTGAATATTGCCCATGGCTTTCGGTTTTAATATCTTATTGCTCTGTCTGTGTTTACGTGGAGATTCTGGAAGATAAGACTATGCTTCCATGAATACTGCCATCTTTCCAGAATTCTGAAATTTATTTTGTTTTAAAAAGGATACTTTAAAAAAAAATGGGGAACCAGAATTATTGCCACAAACACCCAGACATGTGATGACCTGGCCAAGATCAGAAGAGAGAACGGGAAAGGCCCTGGGAG
>NW_021703781.1:34976580-34989943 GCF_005190385.1 Monodon monoceros | reverse complement strand
ACACACACACACACACACAGCCACGTCTGTTGGTGGATTGCCCCTAGTAGAAGTTGACTAGAAAACATTCAACTCATTGAGGAAGTTTTGTTGTGTGGGCTGTGGGTGAGGAAAAAGAGAATCCCCGGAGGAGTTATTACTAGGCCTGTGCTGTGGACTGAATATTTATGTCCCCCAACTTCATATGTTGAAATCTTAACCCCTAAGGTGACGATATAAGGAGGTGGGTCCTTTGGGAGGTGATTGGGTCAGAAGGAAGACCCCGGAGGCCTGAGAGAGCCCCCTCGCCTCTTCTGACATTGAGGACACAGCAAAAATATGGCCACCTGTGAACCAGAAAGTGGGCCCTCACCAGACGGGGAATCTGCCGGCACCTTGATCTTGGACTTCCCAGCATCTAAAACTGTGAGAAATAAACTTCTGTTGTTTATATGCCACCCAGTGTATGGTATTTGTTATAGCCATCCAAACGGAATAAGACGGCCTGCGATTCTTGCAGCCAGTGTCTGATTATAAGTGCTGTGGATAGAAGTAAACAGAGGAAGGGGGTGGAGGCGAGGATTGGGGTACGTTTTGCTTCAACTGTGGGAAGAAGAGGAAGGAAATGATATTTAAGAAGAATTCTATATGTTCGTCTCCAGAGGCCCTGAAAATGCGTTGGAGAAAGCGCAGTATCCTTTTCTGATTAAAAACCAAAATAACGGGCTTCCCTGGTGGCGCAGTGGTTGAGAGTCCGCCTACCGATGCAGGGGACACGGGTTCGTGCCCCGGTCTGGGAAGATCCCACATGCCGCAGAGTGGCTGGGCCGGTGAGCCATGGCCGCTGGGCCTGCGTGTCCGGAGCCTGTGCTCTGCAACGGGAGAGGCCACAACAGTGAGAGGCCCACGTACCGCAAAACAAACAAACAAACAAACAAAAAAAACCAAACTAACAACAAAAATAGCCATAGGTAGAAATGTCCTGAACATGACAAAAAAACCATATACATACATTAAAACCCCCAAGCCAGCAAGGATCCATTATCACCAAATCATGCCCTGATCTCACCATGAACAAGAGGCAGCAGACACTGCAAATGGGAGGATTAGAACCCCAAACCATGAAATAGAATAACTTGAGTAAACAATTACAGAAATTTCTGTAAATTGGTTAAAGGCCTAAAAAATCGTATTGGAACCATAAGTGAATAAGATACTATGAAAACATAACAGGAAAATTGAAAAACAAAACAAGATAAAAAAATTTCTAAAACTTAAAACACAGTGCCATGGAAATTAGAGCTCTACTGGGTGGATTAGACAGCAGATTAACCAGGGTTGAAGAGTGAACCAGTGACCCAGAATGTTACAGGAGATAAAGTGATGGAAGAGAAAAAGAGGGCAAGTACAATGAGGCAAATGAGGTACATATATAGAAAGAGTCTAATGTACATGGAATTTTAGGATGAGAAATGGAACAAGTGGTGAAGAGACAGGATGTGAAGTTTTTAGAATTTTGGTAAGCATGGATCTCCAGATTCCAGTCCCGAGCAGGAAAAATAAAAATAAACTCGAATTTGCCCTACAGTAATGGACTGTAGAATATTAAAGACAATTGAAGAGATTATCAAAGAGGAGGGAAGACAACAGTGAGACCAAACAACAGACCAGTCAGCAGTCACAATTAAGGGCAAACACAAGGGAACGACATCTTCAGAGGCCAAGGGAAGTGTCACAGAAACGTCTGTATAGATTTCATTCTAAACTACCACTCAAGAATAAAGCAAAATAAGAACGTTTTCAGATAAAAAAAGACTAAGAGAGTTTGCCTCTCTCAGGCTCTCACTGAGAGTGGGGAAGGATGTACTTAAGGAAGACGTGAGCGAAACCCAGAAGGAAGGAGTGGAGTGTGAGAGAGACAGAGGCAGGAGCTGGGTGAGTGCAGGTCTAAGTCAGACAGTCATCAAAATAACTTTTGACCTGACTGACATGTGAAACAACAGTCAGGCATTAGTAATAACAGTCATCAGGACCAATTAGAGTCATAAACCTCTGTGATTCAGTGTTGTGTCCTAGCCATCGCCTGCCGCCCTTCCAGGGTTCAGGAAGCCTGAGCTGAGGCTGGCAACGCACACATGTGTATTGACATGAATAATAATTTATATCTATTCATGTAATAAGAACAAGTGGGTTCATTCCTGGAATGCAAGAATGCTTCAACCTAGGAAATGCATTGGTGTAATGAACCACATTAATGGAAAGAAGGGAAAAAACAGGATCATCTGAATGCAGAAAAAGCAGTTGAAAAAATTCAACACACTTTCATGATAAAAAACACTCAACACACTAGGTTTGAAGGTAATTACCACCACATAATCAGTGCCATATGTGTAAAACCTGCAGCCATCATAATACTCAATGGTGAAAGACTGAAAACTTTTCCTTTGGCATCAGGAAGCATGTAAGCATGCTGGGTTTTCCCACAAAAGAAGCAACATAGTAGGGGTAGTTTTAGCCACAGCAGTTAGGAAAGGCAGATCAATAAATAAATGAAGGAAGGAATTAATCACTGACATCCAAAGTTGAAAGGAGGAAGTAGAATTGGCCCTGTTCTCACAGAACATGATCTCATATGTAGAAATCTTAAGGATGCCACAAAAATGATATTAGAATTAATAAGTGAATTCAGCAAAGTAACAGGATACAAAGTCAACACTGAAAATCATTTGCAATTCTGTATACTAATATGATCAATCTGAAAAGGAAATTAAGAAAACGATTTTATTTACAATAAAATCAGAAAGAATAAATTACTTAGTAATTCACCTGACCAAGGAGGTGAAGACTTTCACAATGAAACTTGCCAACCTTTTGGAAAGAGATTAAATGACACAAATCCCATTTTCATGGATAGGAAGACTTATCACTGCTAAGATCTCAATATTATCCATTTCAATTTACAATTCCAATGCAAGCCCTATCAAAACCCCATTCTAAGTCGAAAACCCCATCCTACACTGAAAACCCCATCCTAAAATTCACTTTACATCAAATAGACCCCTAAACAGTCAAACAATTTTGAGCAAGAAAAATAATGTGGAAGGACACAAACTTCCCAATTTCAAAATTTACTAAAAAACTACAATAATCAGGGGCTTCCCTGGTGGCGCAGTGGTTGAGAGTCCGCCTGCCGATGCAGAGGACATGGGTTCATGCCCCGGTCCGGGAAGATCCCACATGCCGCGGAGCAGCTGGGCCCGTGAGCCATGGCCACTGAGCCTGTGCGTCCGGAGCCTGTGCTCTGCAACGGGAGAGGCCACCACAGTGAGAGGCCCATGTACCGCAAAACAAACAAACAAACAAACCAAAACTACAATAATCAAAAGAGCTTGGTACTGGCATAAAGACAGAATTATCAATCAATGGAATAGAATTCAGAGCCCAGAAGCAAACCCTCACATATATGGTCAAATGATTTTTGACAAGATCATTCAAGGGGAAAGACCGACTTTTCCACAAAGGGTGCTGGGAGAATGTGGTATCCACGTGTAGAGGAATGAGGCTGGACCTCTGCAAACACCATTTATAAAAGTTCACTCACAAATGAATCTGAGACATAAAGGTAAGAACTGAAAATACATAACCTTATCTCTCTCCCACATTATTATAACCACTTTTCATTATTCTGGCCATGATGCTTCTTCAGGATATACAGGATTTTAGCAAAGTTCCACAGGGGAAAGCTTACTTAGTTCTTTGGGGCTAGGAGACAGTGTGGAGCCAACCTTGGCTATGCTGAACAGATCTCCCACTTTACCGACTCCCACTGAGCCCTACTTCCCACCTTCACGTCATGTCCTAGGGATTCGGGGACATTTCCACCGTCTTATGAACAGACCGCTTGCCCCCCAAAGATTCATATCACAAAAAAGAGGCAACATGACTGAAAAATATCTCTAATATGCTACATAGATTGTCAAAAGATGTTTTACACAGATAGATGTTTATAGAGGATGGAGGGAGAGAGGAAGAAACAAAGGACAGAGATGGGGGGTTGGACACATAATTTTACGTCTTTACGCGTGGTAAGGGACAACTCCCAGTCAGTTGGTCACCTTACATTTGTTATTTGCAGTGGATTTTCATTAACTTCAAAATGAGTTTAAAGAAGAAAAGAAAATGAATATACTTTAAAGAAATCCTGTAACTTTATAAAACATGTTCTGATGAAGGCTAACTTGGAAAGGACCCCTTTTGAATGGGAGCAGTGTGTTTGTCATAAGCACACTGCCCTCTGGTGGCCGTATGAGATATGGCATGACTGCTGCAGGGCTCCAAGATTCCATCAGCAAAAGAAACCAACATCAAAATTCACAGTCTTGTTGTTAGAGCAAATCACATTCTGTAAGACTCAAAGTTTTGGGGGAGCCTTCTAGTGAAAGTCATTGTCTTGACTACGACACAATAGGCCACTTCCCAAGTGCAGTATTTCAGAGAGTGTTGACTGAGCCCCTGCGTCAGGCCCAGGGTCCACAGCAGAGAATAGAGAGGAGGTCGCTGCCTCATGGTACCTGCAGGGAGAAGGTGGGAACGTGCTGGCCTTCACTTGTCTGCATCCCAGTGCTGCGTGTCTGGTGAGGAGAAATTAGTCTATCCAACCAAAGAAGTTTATGGCACTTTTCTGTTTATATTAACAATAAAATGTTTTAAAAAACTGGAAACTGTCACTCGATGTATTGTATGAATTCATCCAAACTTATATAGAGTTAAAAAGAAAAGGATTACCTTATATTACTGGTCACTTTTCCACTTAATATGAATAATTATTCCGTCCATTTAAAGTTTTAGAAAATACGCACTTAGTGGCTGCATGATATTCTTTATGATACCTTGTACTTAAAGGACCTGCATCTATAGCTCCTGCTTCCAGCTTCCTCCACAACCGTATCTTTTTCTTCTCTGCAAGTGGAGTCCAAATCCTATCATCTCCAGGCAGCTTCCAAATCTAGAATCATTCCCTGAACTTCCAGAGAACATTCTCTTTATCTTTTTCTCCTCGGATGGCAGGCCTTCAATTGCATGTCGTTTCTCCTGTGGATTCAGAGCTTCTCTCAGACCAGATGATGTTCAATTAATTCTCAGGCCACTCGCAGCACAGTGCTTTGCATATGGTAAATGCTCAACAATAATTTGAAAACACAATAAATCTCAGTGAATTACTTGCTGTTGCTGACAATGTGAATTGTCCATGAAAATCCATTCCCCTCCTTGGGGTGCACAGCTGGAAGATTTTCCACCCTCCTTTGTAGCCACAGGACCATGTCCTTGCCAATGGAGCAGGAGAGGAACTGATGTGTGTCCTTCCAGACCTGGCCCATTATCACCTCCCACGTGCATTTCTCCACGTTCCTGCCCCTTCTGCTGATGGATGCAGATGGGGATGAGGTCCTAGGGATGGAGGAGGCCCAGGATGGGAGACTCTGGGCTCCTGATTGACCACGTGAAGGAGTGCAGTCTCCCCAAAGTGAACACCCACCCAGCACTGTGATATGGGAAACATAGAGGGATACGCTGCTGAAATTTAGGGAGTCGTTTGGTGATTCACCGTAAACTAAACTCCTGAATGTATATTTGAAGAAAACACAAATTTGAAAAGCTACATGGCCCCAATGTTCACAGCTGCATTATTTACAATAGGCAAGATAAGATGCAATCTGTGTCCAGCAACAGATGAATGGATAAAATAGATATATTTCTATATAAAAGGGGATACTACTCAGCCATAATAAAGAATGAAATTCTGCCATTTGCAACAACATGGATGGATCTGATGGATACTATCCTTAGGGAAAGAAGTCAGACAGAAAAAGACAAACACTGTATGTTATCATTTATATGTGGAATCTAAAAAATAAATGAATGTATATAACAAAACAGAAACAGACTCACAGATATAGAGAATAAACTGCTTGTTTTTAGTGGAGAGAGGGAAGTGGGGGACAGGATGCAGTAAAGGATTAAGAGACAGAAACTACTATGTATAAAATAAATAAGCTATGTGTTGTTAGGAATTTTACATGTTTTAAATTTATGTAAGGCCCTTGTACTGTCATGGGGGTTTTATGGAGGCTGGGGCTAGGGTAAAGCTACCTTTGTCAAATAAAATAATTGCAACCTTTCCAACAGCTGCAGGGAATCAGCTTTCAGTCCATCTCTAGGTGAATGTGTGACTAACTTTTAAAATTCTTTTAAGAAAGTGGTCTGTTGGGAGTTTCTGTTCTTTCTAGATGGAATTTTGGTTACTTTTGTTTTCCAGAAAATTATGTACATAGCCTAACATGTCAAGTATACAGGCATGAAGTCGTTCATGGCCTCTTTTAGAATTTTTTTTGTACACTATTTCTTGTCTTTTTCATAATAAGCTAATTTCTTATTGACTTGACAGAGTTCATTTATTTCCAAATAGAAGAACAATTCTTTTCCAAAAACCAGCCTTAAGTCGTATCCATTAAGCACAGCATTTGCTTTCCAACTGGCTGTTTTACATTATCCATATTAAATTCCTCCTCCATTTCCAATGTTTAAAATTTTGCTTTCAGTTTCTAGGGTGAAGGCATCTTTGTGTAATTTCAATATTGCTATATAAAGAAAAAAGTTCAAGTTTTTACTGAAAAAAATGAAGCACAGCTGCCATAGAGGAAAAAAAGATACCAGAAATGAGGTTATAATAAGTGATAAATGGAAGAATATATTTTCAACATAGATAAGAGAAAAAGAGTTAAAATCAATAGCATACAGAGAATACCACAAATTAAGAAAAAGAACAGAAAAACTGACAAAGTGCATGACAGAAAACTCACATCTGAGGAACTGCAATGCTCAGTGAATCGCAAAAGACATCCTTGACCTTACTGGGTCATAACAAAGAGAGCACTTTTAGTGAGTTCCAATCACACCACTACTTTCATATAAATATTAAAAAATGGTAGCGTGCTTAACCTAGCATTAAATGCATCTCTTTCACTACAGACACCAGCAAATACCCTTCAAGATGAAATGCTAAGCACAGGTGTTCGTGTTTCTTTTTTAGGAGACAGGATCTTGATTGGATAATTGCAATCACACGGATTCTCATGGAGGCGCCATTTCACCCATCAGCATGGCTTTCTCCCAATTAATCCAATGATATAAGATGCTGGGGGCTGAGAGAGCTCCTTCAGGGAGACACTGGTGACAAACCCTTGTTATGCGGTAGATAACCATCAGGTACTTGTGTGAAACTAGGAAAATCACAAACTTGTGTTGCCCTGGCTTCTTGTTGGTGGCAGCTTCATTTGGCTTCCCCTGATGATGGTTTCGTCAAGATGAGGGAAACCTCCTTCTCAGCTACCACCCACTTCATACCAGTGCTTCCCCACTTCCCTGAGCACGAGAATTCCCGGGACCCTTATCGAAAGCATAAATCACCTGGTGCTTCATGGAGGACTCAGAAGTAGCACCAGGAGCTTCTTACTATCAACATAACTGGGAAACACTGCTCATAACCATTCGCTCTGTGCTGCTTTATTCACAGCTTCATGGATGTACAAATGAGGTACAAAAACCTGCACATATTTGAAGTGTACAGTTCAGTGAGCTTTGACATATATACCCAGAAAAGCATCAGCCTAATTAAGGTAAAAAACATACCCATCACCCCAAAAGTTTCCTCATGCCCCTTTGTAATCCACACCTCCCTCCCTCCCATCCCCAGGCAACCACGAATCTGCTTTGTTTCCACTAAAGATAACATTGCTTTTTATATAAATGACATCTTTCTGTATCTGGCTGCTTTCAGTCAGCATAAAGATTTTGAGATTTATGTAACAGATAAATAAGTAAGCAAGCAAGCTACAAGGACATATTTTGCAAGACAGGGAATATAGCCAGCATTTTAAATGACTTTAAATGGAGTATAATCTGTAAAGTTTTAAATCACTATGTTTTACACGGGAAACTAGTATAATATTATAAATCAACTATACCTCAAAAAACCAAACCAAACCAAAAAAACAACCCTTGTAACCACCATCCACGCCAAGAAACTGTAATTTTTCTTCCACTCCAGAATACCCTCCCTGTGCCCCTTCCCAATCTCAACCACCTCCCTACTTCCAAAAGTATTCTCTGTCCTGATTTTTATACTCATTACTCTCCTTGAGTTTCTTTATAGGTTTTATCACCAAAGTGTCCTCTCTAGACCCTATAGATGAGGCTTGCTCATTTTGTTGATGTCTTTAAAATCTCTTTTAGTCTCTAAGTTCCTTCTGCATCCCTTTCTCTTTCTTACACTGTATCCATGGAAGAACCTGAGCCCTTCCCCCTATGGAAGTTTCCAGTATGTACTTTACAGACTGTGTCCTAGGATGCAGTTCAGCACATCACTCTGTTCTCTACATTTCCTGCAGACTTTCAAGTGTATTCAGAGGATTGATCAGACTCAGGATCAAGATTTTGGATGAGACGCTAGGTATTGATGTGTTCTTTCGTCAAGGGACACATAATGTCAGGGTGTCTGTTTTTTTCTGAGATGTTAGCAGAGATTATGTTCAATGCTCACATCCATTAATCCACTTGGCGTGAAAAATGACGGTATTCTAATTACATCATCTCTTTCTCATTTATCAGCTGGATTAATTTTATAAAGACACACTTCCCTTCATCGACTATTTGGTCACCCAGTGGAACAGTTTATAGAGGAAACGCAGGTTAGATGTTTCTTACTTTTCATGTATTTATCCATTATCAAGAGGATGAATTGCTACCCATTCTCCAAAAATGATATATTAAGTTTTAAAAAATATGGTGAAGTTAAGAATTAAAACATATTTGATGGATTTCAATACATTGCAATTATATGTGTTTATGTTCAAACTGTCTCATCGGACTTCCCTGGTGGCGCAGTGGTTAAGAATCCACCTGCCAATGCAGGGTCACTGGTTCGAGCCCTGGTCCGGGAAGATCCAACATGCCACGGAGCAACTAAGTCCGTGCGCCACAACTACTGAGCCTGCTCTCTAGAGCCCACAAGCCACAACTACTGAAGCCTGCGTACCTAGAGCCCATGCTCTGCAACAAGAGAAGCCACCGCAATGAGAAGCCAGCACACTGCAATGAAGAGCAGCCCCACTCGCTGCAACTAGAGAAAGCCCCCACGCAGCAGCCAAAAATAAATAAAATTTATATATATATATATATATATATATATATAGTGTCTCATCTTTCACCAAGTTGGAACACCTTCAAGCTAACTCTTAAGTCCTTTTGACGTGACCCTAGTAGTCTGAATGCTTCTTGATATCTAGCTTAGCAAGATGTTTCAAGCTCATTTTGTATATTTCCTGCCCAGGACTAGAATCAGTCATTTGTCTAAGAAGCCTTGGTTTCTTTTAGTAGGAAATAATATTGAATATTAAGTATTGAACTTTAGAATGTTAGGAATCCTCCTTCTTTCTGGTTTGATCATTGTTTCTAGGTTTTTTCAGTGGGAAAAGCTAGGTATTACATATAGGAGAAAATACTCTGATAGTTTATACAGATACATCCAATTCAAACTGAGAACTTTAAGGTTTTACTTAACCTCTTCTGTGACATCTGTATCTCCTTTCTTCCACACTGGGAAATCTGATTCTCAAGGACACAGGGAATAACCGAATTAGAATATCTAATTAGTCATTTGTTTCATCTCAACTGATGCACATACAAGTTCAGATTAACAATATCCATAATACCATATAAAACACTGATGAAAGAAACTGAAGAAGATAAAACTAAATTGGAAGATATTTTACCCTCATGAATTCGAAGAATTAGGTAAAATGTCCAAGTTACCCAAAGCAATCTACAGATTTAATGCAATCCTTATCAAAATTCCAATGGCATTTTTCGCAGGAATAGAACGAACAATCCTAAAATTTGTGTGGAACCACAAAGGACACCCAACAGCCAAAACAAACCTTTTTAAAAAATTAATTGATTAATTAATTATTGGCTGTGTTGGGTCTTCATTGATACCCATGGGCTTTCTCTAGTTGCAGTGAGCAGGAGCTACTTGTTGTTGCAGTGCGCGGGATTCTCATTGCGGTGGCTTCTCTTGCTGCGGGGCACAGCCTCTAGGGCATGCGCGGGCTACAGCAGTTGTGGCGCATGGGCTCTAGAGCACAGGCTCAGTAGTTGTGGCGCACGGGCTTAGTTGCTCCACGGCATGTGGGATCTTCCCAGACCAGGGCTCAAACCCGTGTCCCCTGCATTGGCAGGCAGATTCTGAACCACTGCACCACCAGGGAAGCCCAGCCAAAGCAATCTTGACTAGGAAGGACAAAGAGGGAGGCATGACATTTCCTAATTTCAAACTATATTACAAAACTATAATCATCAAAACAGTATGGTATTGGCATAAAAACAAACACACTGGTGAATGGAACAGAACAGAAAGCCCAGAAATAAACCCATACATATGGTCAGTTAATTTACTACAAATGACTAAGAATATACAATGGGGAAGGACAATCCCTTCAGTAAATGACGATGGGGGAACTGGATAGCCATATATAAAAGAATGAAACTGTACCACTATCTTACACCATACACAAAAATTAACTCAAAATGGATTAAAGCCTTGAATGTAAGACCTGAAACTATAAAGCTCCCAGAAAAACACAGGCAGTAATCTCCTTGACCTCAGTCTTGGTGATGGTTTTTTTTTGGATCTGACTCCAAAAGCAAAGGAAACAAAGGCAAAAATAAACAAGTGGGACGACATCAAACTAAAAAGCTCTGCAAGGCATAGGAAACCATCAACAAAATGAAAAGGTACCCTTTGAATGGGAGAAAATATACAAATCATGTATCTGATAAGCAATTAATATACAAAATATATAAAGAACTCATACACCTCAATAGCAAATAAATGAGCACTCGATTAAAAAATGGGCAGAAGATCTGAATAAACATTTTTCCAAAGAAGATATACAAGTGGCCAGTAGGTACATGAAAAGACGCCCAACGTCACTAATCATCAGGGAAATGCTAATCAAAACCATAATGAGATATCACCTCGCACCTAATAGAATGGCTATTATCAAAAAAGACAAGAAATAACAAACGTTGGAGAGGATGTTGAGACAAGGCAACACTTGTGCACTGTTGGTACGAATATAAATTGGTGCAGCCAGTATGGAAAACAGTATGGAGTTTACTCAAAAAATTAAAAATAGAACTACCACAAGACACAGCAATTACACTTCTGGTATTTATCTGAAGAAAAGGAAAACACTAACTTGGAAAAGATATATGCACCCCCACGCTCACTGCAACATTATTTACAACAGCCAAGATATGGAAACAACCTAAGCGTACAATGAGGGATGAAAGGATAAAGAAATTATGGTATAGACAATGGAATATTATTTAGCCAAATGAAAGAATGAAATCTTGCCATATGACAATGTGGAAGAACCCGAGGACGTTATGCTAAGTGAAATAATTCAGGTAGAGAAAGGCAAATACTGCAAGATCTCACTTATACGTGCAAAAAGAAATTTCAGGCTCACAGTTACAGAGAACAGATTAGAGTTGCCAGAGGCAGGAAGTGGGTGGGGTGAAATGGGTGGAGGTGAAAAGGTACTAAGTTCCGGCTGTAATAGTAAAAAGTCATGGAGATGTAAGAAAGAGCATGGTGACCATAGTTATTAATACTATACTGCATATTTGAGAGCTGCTAAGAGAGACCTTAAAAGTTCTCATCACAAGGGAAAAGTTTTTGTACCTAGGCATGGTGACAGATCTAACCTAGACTTACTGTGGTGATTATTTCACAGTATATACAAATGATGAAACATTATATTGCACATCTGAAACTAACAATGTTATATGTTAACTGTACCTCAAAAAAACCCACTATGATATCCTAGGGAAAATATATCAGAACTAGTTGTGACTTCTGAAAACAGGCACAACTTTTTCTGCATGCTATTTCAATTCTCTCCTCTCCCTTCCCCATTTTTTGTTTGTATCATATCCATATTCTCAGAACATAAAGCCATTATGAGATAGGCTGGGACCTGGGTCCCTCTACCTGAGCACTTGCACTTGCACGTGGACAAACGTCTCCTTGAGCAACAGAACACACACACAAAAACCGCTAAGAGACTAAAAGGAGCTGCATGCATGTGCAATTATGAACAGTAGGATACAAAAAGGCCACAAAACAAATGCCACTTCTGAGGTGCCGGGAGCAAAAGCAGGGAACCGTGCGTGATGCCTGCACACTGCACCACCAAGCCGGTGGGGAGACCACCTAAGCCAGCCCTCCGGCCTGACCCACCGATCTGCGCCCACCCTTATCCCATTTAAGGGACCAGCCTGCCTTCCTCAGGGAGCAAACAAGGGCACCTGTTACTTGTTTTCGCTCCCTCAGCACAAGTCAATTCCTCCTGTGGGCGTCTTATCCATTTCTATTGATTAAAGAGGCCAAGGACCCAAGACCGTATCCATTACATAGTACAATCTCTTTTGAACCCTCATTTAATCTTAATTCTACAAATAACTATCTAGTTACTGCACACGCTAATCCTTACTGCAATGTCTCTTTAGTTGTCTTGGTTTCTGAAGCTGCTTCTTTCGTAGATTCCTCAAGGAGGGCTCTGGAACACGCTACCGAAACCGTGTAATAAAGACAGGATCAGTAATACTGATTTTTCCTTTTGCCTCAAGGCTCCAGGATGGTTCAGTGTCAGACCGTTACTAATTCTATCTTTATTAAAAATTTGATATTTTGCTCATCAAGGATTTTTGGCATTAAATTTGCTTTTCGATGTACAACTTTTTTTTTTTTTTTTTTTTGCGGGTCGCGGGCCTCTCACTGTTGTGGCCTCTCCTGTTGCGGAGCACAGGCTCCGGACGCGCAAGGCCAGCGGCCATGGCTCACGGGCCCAGCCGCTCCGCGGCATGTGGGATCTTCCCGGACCGGGGCACGAACCCGTGTCCCCTGCATCGGCAGGCGGACTCTCAACCACTGCGCCACCAGGGAAGCCCCTAAATTTGCTTTTTGAAAAATTATTGCATTAAAATCTCATTTATCTTGATTTCTGAGTTGTTTGGTGCCCCTGAAATTTTGTGCCAAAGGCCAGTGCCCTTCCTGCCTCTCCTGGTTCTAGCCCTGAGTTGGAGCTTCTCTGTCTTCTGTTTGTAGGTTCCCATCCCACTTAATTTTGATTGCACTCCTTATAGTTGATGTCCACTGTGGGGTCCAGTCCCAATGGGGTCCTGGCACCTCAGTGTGAGAATTCAAAGAGTTTCATGTCTTACCTTAGACCTCTGCCTCACTCGCTGGTGGAGGGAACCA
>NW_021703781.1:34973535-34976480 GCF_005190385.1 Monodon monoceros | reverse complement strand
GTATTCAGAGGATTGATCAGACTCAGGATCAAGATTTTGGATGAGACGCTAGGTATTGATGTGTTCTTTCGTCAAGGGACACATAATGTCAGGGTGTCTGTTTTTTTCTGAGATGTTAGCAGAGATTATGTTCAATGCTCACATCCATTAATCCACTTGGCGTGAAAAATGACGGTATTCTAATTACATCATCTCTTTCTCATTTATCAGCTGGATTAATTTTATAAAGACACACTTCCCTTCATCGACTATTTGGTCACCCAGTGGAACAGTTCATAGGGGAAAGGCAGTTTGATGCTTCTTTCTTTTCATGTATTTATCCATTATCAAGAGGATGAATTGCTACCCTGTCATCCTAGACTTATTGTGGTGATTATTTCACAATATATACAAATGCTGAATCCTTAGGTTGTACATCTAAAACTAGCAATGTTATACGTCAACTATACCTCAAAAAAAAGAACAAACCCTATGATATCCTAGGCAAATATGAGAACCAGTTGTGACTTCTGAAAACAGGCAAAACTTCTTTTTTTGAGTGATATTTCCATTCTCTCCTCTCCCTTCCCCATTTTGTGTTTGTACCATATCCACATTCTCAGAACACAAAGCCATTATGAGATAGGCTGGGACCTGGGTCCCTCTACCTGAGCACTTGCACTTGCACCTGGACAAACGTCTCCTTGAGCAACAGAACACACACACAAAAACCGCTAAGAGACTAAAAAGAGCTGCATGCACGTGCAATTATGAACAGTAGGATACAAAAAGGCCACAAAACAACTGCCACTTCTGAGGTGCCGGAAGCAAAAGCAGGGAACCGTGCGTGATGCCTGCACACCGCACCACCAAGCCGGTGGGGAGACCACCTAAGCCAGCCCTCCGGCCTGACCCACCGATCTGCGCCCACCCTTATCCCATTTAAGGGACCAGCCTGCCTTCCTCAGGGAGCAAACAAGGGCACCTGTTACTTGTTTTCGCTCCCTCAGCACAAGTCAATTCCTCCTGTGGGCGTCTTATCCATTTCTATTGATTAAAGAGGCCAAGGACCCAAGACCGTATCCATTACATAGTACAATCTCTTTTGAACCCTCATTTAATCTTAATTCTACAAATAACTATCTAGTTACTGCACACGCTAATCCTTACTGCAATGTCTCTTTAGTTGTCTTGGTTTCTGAAGCTGCTTCTTTCGTAGATTCCTCAAGGAGGGCTCTGGAACACGCTACCGAAACCGTGTAATAAAGACAGGATCAGTAATACTGATTTTTCCTTTTGCCTCAAGGCTCCAGGATGGTTCAGTGTCAGACCGTTACTAATTCTATCTTTATTAAAAATTTGATATTTTGCTCATCAAGGATTTTTGGCATTAAATTTGCTTTTCGATGTACAACTTTTTTTTTTTTTTTTTTTTGCGGGTCGCGGGCCTCTCACTGTTGTGGCCTCTCCTGTTGCGGAGCACAGGCTCCGGACGCGCAAGGCCAGCGGCCATGGCTCACGGGCCCAGCCGCTCCGCGGCATGTGGGATCTTCCCGGACCGGGGCACGAACCCGTGTCCCCTGCATCGGCAGGCGGACTCTCAACCACTGCGCCACCAGGGAAGCCCCTAAATTTGCTTTTTGAAAAATTATTGCATTAAAATCTCATTTATCTTGATTTCTGAGTTGTTTGGTGCCCCTGAAATTTTGTGCCAAAGGCCAGTGCCCTTCCTGCCTCTCCTGGTTCTAGCCCTGAGTTGGAGCTTCTCTGTCTTCCGTTTGTAGGTTCCCATCCCACTTAATTTTGATTGCACTCCTTATAGTTGATGTCCACTGTGGGGTCCAGTCCCAATGGGGTCCTGGCACCTCAGTGTGAGAATTCAAAGAGTTTCATGTCTTACCTTAGACCTCTGCCTCACTCGCTGGTGGAGGGAACCAAGTCCCTCCCTGGCTGGCTCAGCCGCACGTCCGGGACTGGCTCCTGCACCGCACAACCTCTAGGCTCTGCTGTGGAGCCTCACTGGGTCCCTGCACTGCGCATGCGGAGGCCCTCCTGGGAAGGGGGAGGCGCAGGCTCACTCTGCTCCTGTACTGAGCATGCGCCGGACCCTCAGGCGTCCAGCTGCACTGTTGCTTCCTTCGACTTTCCCGGCGCTCGTGGTGGCGTTGTGCAGGTCTCCCGGCTGTTGTCCACTCACTTGTATTTTGTGGTAACAGGGGGATACCTTGTCAGCTACTCTTGTTGTGAATATTGCCCATGGCTTTTGGTTTTAATATCTTATTGCTCTGTCTGAGTTTACGTGGAGATTCTGGAAGATAAGACTATGCTTCCATGAATACTGCCATCTTCCCAGAATTCTGAAATTTATTTTGTTTTAAAAAGGATACTTTAAAAAAAATGGGGAACCAGAATTATTTTTTATGTACAGAAAGCATTTTAAAAATACATTAAAAACAACAACAAGAGACTACTGTTTGTTCAAGGCCTAGGTATGTCCTCATTGCTAACAAGGAGGATTGTAACTGCTAGGGATGTGACAGCTCCTGGTCCAGGCAAGGTGTAGACCAGGCAATCGGAACACCCTTGTGCCACAAACACCCAGACATGTGATGACCTGGCCAAGATCAGAAGAGAGAACGGGAAAGGCCCTGGGAGTGAGGAGGGAAGCAAAAACCAGGTGCAAGTTTGTGATGCAGTGTTTCCAGCTGCCAGGGTTGGGGTCCTGCTATTGGTCCAGGCAATCACGTGAGTGACTGAGGTTTACTGCCTTCTGATGTGAGAGGAGGCAGGGATCAGGGATGGAGACACACACACACAGACACACAGACACACACAGAGACACACACAGAGACACATACACACACAGACACAAAGAGATACAGAGACGCACACACACAAACACAGACACAGACATACACAGACACACACAGAGACATACAGACACACACACAGATTCACGGACACAC
>NW_021703781.1:34958247-34973435 GCF_005190385.1 Monodon monoceros | reverse complement strand
TTTTTAGAATTTTGGTAAGCATGGATCTCCAGATTCCAGTCCCGAGCAGGAAAAATAAAATAAAAATAAACTCGAACCTTGCCCTACAGTAATGGACTGTAGAATATTAAAGACAATTGAAGAGATTATCAAAGAGGAGGGAAGACAACAGTGAGACCAAACAACAGACCAGTCAGCAGTCACAATTAAGGGCAAACACAAGGGAACGACATCTTCAGAGGCCAAGGGAAGTGTCACAGAAACGTCTGTATAGATTTCATTCTAAACTACCACTCAAGAATAAAGCAAAATAAGAACGTTTTCAGATAAAAAAAGACTAAGAGAGTTTGCCTCTCTCAGGCTCTCACTGAGAGTGGGGAAGGATGTACTTAAGGAAGACGTGAGCGAAACCCAGAAGGAAGGAGTGGAGTGTGAGAGAGACAGAGGCAGGAGCTGGGTGAGTGCAGGTCTAAGTCAGACAGTCATCAAAATAACTTTTGACCTGACTGACATGTGAAACAACAGTCAGGCATTAGTAATAACAGTCATCAGGACCAATTAGAGTCATAAACCTCTGTGATTCAGTGTTGTGTCCTAGCCATCGCCTGCCGCCCTTCCAGGGTTCAGGAAGCCTGAGCTGAGGCTGGCAACGCACACATGTGTATTGACATAATAATAATTTATATCTATTCATGTAATAAGAACAAGTGGGTTCATTCCTGGAATGCAAGTATGCTTCAACCTATGAAAATGCATTGGTGTAATGAACCACATTAATGGAAAGAAGGGACAAACACAGGATCGCCTCAATTAATGCAGAAAAAGCAGTTGAAAAAAATTCAACACACTTTCATGATAAAAAACACTCAACAGGACTTCCCTGGTGGCGCAGTGGTTGAGAATCCGCCTGCCAATGCAGGGGACATGGGTTCGAGCCCTGGTCTGGGAAGATCCCACATGCCATGGAGCAACAAAGCCTGTGCGCCACAACTGCTGAGCCTGCGCTCTAGAGCCTGCAAGCCACAACTACTGAGCCCATGTGCCACAACTACTGAGCCCACGTGCCACAACTACTGAAGCCGCATACCTCGAGCCTGTGCTCTGCAACAAAGAGAAGCCACTGCAATGAGAAGCCCACGCACCACAAGGAAGAGTAGCCCCCACTCATCGCAACTAAAGCCCACATGCAGCAATGAAGACCCAACGCAGCCAAAAATAAATAAATAAATATAAATTTTAAAAAAACAACCACTCAACACACTGGGTTTGAAGGTAATTACCATGACGTAATTAATGCCACATATGTAATACCCACAGCCAACATCGTAGTTAATGGCGAAATTCTGAAAACTTTTCCTTTGACGTCAGGAAGCATGTAAGCATGCTGGGTTTTACCACTTCTAAGCAACATAAAAGTGGTAGTTTTTGCCAGAGCAGTTTGGAAAGACAGGTCAATAAGTACATGAATCAATGCATAGATCACTTACATTCAAATCTGAAAAGAGGTACTAGCATTATCTCTGTTCACACACGACATGATCTCATATTTAGAAATCCTAAGGATGCCACAAAAATAATGTTATAAAAAATAAATTCAGCAAAGTAACAGGATACAAAATCAACACTGAATATCATCTACATTTCTATACGCAAATATGATCAATTTGAAAAGGAAATTAAGAAAACGATTCCAGTTATAATTGTGCCAGAAAAAATACTTAGTAATTAACTTAACCAAGGAGGTGAAGAGTTACACAACTTAACCAAGGAGGTGAAGAGTTACACGATGAAACTTGCCAAACTTTTGGAAAGAGCGTAAATGACACAAATCCCATTTTCATGGATTGGACAATTTACTGCTAAGATCTCAATATTACCCACTGCAATTTAAAATTCCATACAATCCCTTCAAAACCCAACCCTAAATCAAAAAGCCCATCCTAAAATACTTTACATCTAATAGATCCCCAAGGAGTCCAACAATTTTGAGCAAGAAAAACAATGTGGGAGGATGCATGCTCCCTGATTTCAAAACTTACTACAAAGCTACAATAATCAAAACAGTTTGGTACTTGGCATAAAGATAGAACTATCAAATCAATGGAACAGACTTCAGAGCCCAGAAACAAGCCCTAATGTATATGGTCAAATAACTTTTGACAAGAGTGACAGATCATTTAATGAGGGAAAGAGATTTTTCCACAAAATGTGTTGGGAGAACACAACATCCATGTGCAGAGGAATGAGGCTGGACCCCTGCAAACACCATTTATAAAAGTTAACTCATAATAAAGGCAAAACCTGAAAACACATAACCTATGTCTCTCCCACAATTATTATAAACACTGTTCATTATACTGGCCCTGATGCTCCTTCGGGATATACAGGATTTTAACAAAGTTCCCTGGGAGGAAAGCAGACTCAGTGCTTTGGGGTTAGGAGACAATGTGGATCTGACCTTAGCTATGCTGAGCAGGAGATCTCCCGCTTTGACCAACTCCCACTGAGACCTACTCCCCACTTTCACATTGTCTCCTAGGGCACCAGGGACATTCTCACTCTCTTATGAGCAGACCACTTGCCACCCAAAGATTCATATCACAAAGAAGAGGCAATATGATTGAAAACTCTAAGTTATATAGATTGTCAAAAGGTGTTTTACACATATAGATGTTTATGATGGTTGGAGGGAGAAAGGAGGGGACAGGTGGATAGAGATGGGGGGTTGGACAGATAATTTTCAATGCTTATAATGTGTCACCAGGGACAACTTCCAGTCAGTGGCCCTCATATTTATTACTTGTAGTGGATTGTCACTAGTTTCCAAATGAGATTGGAGAAGAGAGGCAAGTAAATTAATTAAGAAATCCTCCAAGCTTATAAACCATGTTCTGGCAACCTAAATGTCCATCAACAGATGAATGGATAAAGAAGATGTGGCACATATACACAATGGGATATTACTCAGCCATAAAAACGAATGAAATTGAGTTATTTGTAGTGAGGTGGACGGACCTAGAATCTGTCATACAGAGTGAAGTAAGTCAGAAAGAGAAAAACAAATACCGTATGCTAACACATATATATGGAATCTAAAAAAACGGTACTGATGAACCTAGTGGCAGGGCAGGAATTAAAGACACAGGCGTAGAGAACGGACTTGAGGGCACAGGGCGGAAAGGGGAAGCTGGGATGAAGTGAGAGAGTAGCACTGACATATATACACTACCAAATGTAAAATAGATAGCTAGTGGGAAGCAGCCGCATAGCACAGGGAGAATAGCTTGATGCTTTGTGACCACCTAGAGGGGCGGGATAGGGAGGGTGGGAGGGAGACGCAAGAGGGAGGGGATATGGGGATATATGTATACGTATAGCTGATTCACTTTGTTGTACAGCAGAAACTAACACAACATTGTAGAGCATTTACACTCCAATAAAGATGTGAAACAAAAATAAAATAAAACATGCTCTGATGAAGGCTAACTTGGAAAGGATCACTTTTGAACGGGAGCAGTGTGTTTGTCATAAGCAGCTACACACCGCCCTCTGGTGGCCTCATGAGATATGGCATGAGTAATTCAGGGCTCCATGGTTTTGTCAGCAAAAGCAGCCAACTCTCAAACTTACATACTTTCACCATCTTGCCATTAGAGCAAACCAAATCCTGTACGATTCAATGTTTTGGGGGAGCCTTCTAGTGAAAGTCATTGTCTTGACTACGACACAATAGGCCACTTCCCAGGTGCAGTATTTCAGAGAGTGTTGACTGAGCCCCTGTGTCAGGCCCAGGGTCCACAGCAGAGAATAGAGAGGAGGTCGCTGCCTCATGGTACCTGCAGGGAGAAGGTGGGAACGTGCTGGCCTTCACTTGTCTGCATCCCAGTGCTGCGTGTCTGGTGAGGAGAAATTAGTCTATCCAACCAAAGAAGTTTATGGCACTTTTCTGTTTATGTTAACAATAAAACATTGTGGAAAACTGGAAAAGTGTCACTCAACATATTTGTATAATTTCATCCAAATTTACATAGAGTTAAAAAAATGGGATTACCTCATATTACCGGTCACTTTTTCACTTAATATGAGTAAGTGTTCTTCTCATTTAAAGTTTTAGAATTTATGAATTTAATGGCTGCATGATATTCCTTATGATACCTTGTATTTAAAGGACCTGCCTCTATAGCTCCTGGTATCTTGTTCTTCTCTGCAAGTGGAGTCCAAATTCTATCATCTCCAGGCAGCTTCCAAATCTAGAATCATTCCCTGAACTTCCAGAGAACATTCTCTTTATCCTTGTCTCCTAGGATGGCAGGCCTTCATTCCATGTCATCTCTCCTGTGGATTCAGAGCTTCTCCCAGACCAAGATGTTGCTCAATCAACTCTCAGTCTGCTCTCCACACAGTGATTGGCGTAGGGCTAATATTCAATAAAGATTTGAAAACACAAGAGATCCAAATGAGTTACTCACTATTGCTGAAGTCATCCTAAAATTAGAAATAAATCTCGGAAAAGAACAGGGGTTACCTTGAGGCAAAAGACTGGTTTACTGTTGGCAAGGTTTGCAATCTGGGGATACGGAACTTTTGCCTGTAACTGAAAGTAGGTTCCCCAGGGCGTGAATGGAGTGAAGCATTTTTAAAGGCAAAATCTGCAGAATGCACAGTTGGGAGACTTGTAAGGGGACTGGATGGCCCTTTGCAGTGCGACCACAAGTCCTCACAGCTGGACCACAGTTTGCGATGACTGGCTGTCACTGGAGCTTCACCTTTGGCGTTTTTCCAGGTGGGACCCTTAGCAGAATCAGAAGTCCTTTAGAGCTTCTGTTTGTGGTTTTCTAAGAACTCAGAGCATGTTACTGAAACCCAGGTCTGTCATGACTGCCTGGCTCTATTTTATTTTGGGTCCCTGTTAGCCACACCAGGTCCATTTTCTATGTTCTTTCCTTAGGGGATTTCTCTCATTTTTAATCTCCCTAAAGAGATATTATTTTACTGTAGCAGTGACAACATTAATCGCCCATGAAAATCCATTCCCCTCCTTGGGGTGCACAGCTGGAAGATTTTCCACCCTCCTTTGTAGCCACAGGACCATGTCCTTGCCAATGGAGCAGGAGAGGAACTGATGTGTGTCCTTCCAGACCTGGCCCATTATCACCTCCCACGTGCATTTCTCCACGTTCCTGCCCCTTCTGCTGATGGATGCAGATGGGGATGAGGTCCTAGGGATGGAGGAGGCCCAGGATGGGAGACTCTGGGCTCCTGATTGACCACGTGAAGGAGTGCAGTCTCCCCAAAGTGAACACCCACCCAGCACTGTGATATGGGAAACATAGAGGGATACGCTGCTGAAATTTAGGGAGTCGTTTGGTGATTCACCGTAAACTAAACTCCTGAATGTATATTTGAAGAAAACACAAATTTGAAAAGCTACATGGCCCCAATGTTCACAGCTGCATTATTTACAATAGGCAAGATAAGATGCAATCTGTGTCCAGCAACAGATGAATGGATAAAATAGATATATTTCTATATAAAAGGGGATACTACTCAGCCATAATAAAGAATGAAATTCTGCCATTTGCAACAACATGGATGGATCTGATGGATACTATCCTTAGGGAAAGAAGTCAGACAGAAAAAGACAAACACTGTATGTTATCATTTATATGTGGAATCTAAAAAATAAATGAATGTATATAACAAAACAGAAACAGACTCACAGATATAGAGAATAAACTGCTTGTTTTTAGTGGAGAGAGGGAAGTGGGGGACAGGATGCAGTAAAGGATTAAGAGACAGAAACTACTATGTATAAAATAAATAAGCTATGTGTTGTTAGGAATTTTACATGTTTTAAATTTATGTAAGGCCCTTGTACTGTCATGGGGGTTTTATGGAGGCTGGGGCTAGGGTAAAGCTACCTTTGTCAAATAAAATAATTGCAACCTTTCCAACAGCTGCAGGGAATCAGCTTTCAGTCCATCTCTAGGTGAATGTGTGACTAACTTTTAAAATTCTTTTAAGAAAGTGGTCTGTTGGGAGTTTCTGTTCTTTCTAGATGGAATTTTGGTTACTTTTGTTTTCCAGAAAATTATGTACATAGCCTAACATGTCAAGTATACAGGCATGAAGTCGTTCATGGCCTCTTTTAGAATTTTTTTTGTACACTATTTCTTGTCTTTTTCATAATAAGCTAATTTCTTATTGACTTGACAGAGTTCATTTATTTCCAAATAGAAGAACAATTCTTTTCCAAAAACCAGCCTTAAGTCGTATCCATTAAGCACAGCATTTGCTTTCCAACTGGCTGTTTTACATTATCCATATTAAATTCCTCCTCCATTTCCAATGTTTAAAATTTTGCTTTCAGTTTCTAGGGTGAAGGCATCTTTGTGTAATTTCAATATTGCTATATAAAGAAAAAAGTTCAAGTTTTTACTGAAAAAAATGAAGCACAGCTGCCATAGAGGAAAAAAAGATACCAGAAATGAGGTTATAATAAGTGATAAATGGAAGAATATATTTTCAACATAGATAAGAGAAAAAGAGTTAAAATCAATAGCATACAGAGAATACCACAAATTAAGAAAAAGAACAGAAAAACTGACAAAGTGCATGACAGAAAACTCACATCTGAGGAACTGCAATGCTCAGTGAATCGCAAAAGACATCCTTGACCTTACTGGGTCATAACAAAGAGAGCACTTTTAGTGAGTTCCAATCACACCACTACTTTCATATAAATATTAAAAAATGGTAGCGTGCTTAACCTAGCATTAAATGCATCTCTTTCACTACAGACACCAGCAAATACCCTTCAAGATGAAATGCTAAGCACAGGTGTTCGTGTTTCTTTTTTAGGAGACAGGATCTTGATTGGATAATTGCAATCACACGGATTCTCATGGAGGCGCCATTTCACCCATCAGCATGGCTTTCTCCCAATTAATCCAATGATATAAGATGCTGGGGGCTGAGAGAGCTCCTTCAGGGAGACACTGGTGACAAACCCTTGTTATGCGGTAGATAACCATCAGGTACTTGTGTGAAACTAGGAAAATCACAAACTTGTGTTGCCCTGGCTTCTTGTTGGTGGCAGCTTCATTTGGCTTCCCCTGATGATGGTTTCGTCAAGATGAGGGAAACCTCCTTCTCAGCTACCACCCACTTCATACCAGTGCTTCCCCACTTCCCTGAGCACGAGAATTCCCGGGACCCTTATCGAAAGCATAAATCACCTGGTGCTTCATGGAGGACTCAGAAGTAGCACCAGGAGCTTCTTACTATCAACATAACTGGGAAACACTGCTCATAACCATTCGCTCTGTGCTGCTTTATTCACAGCTTCATGGATGTACAAATGAGGTACAAAAACCTGCACATATTTGAAGTGTACAGTTCAGTGAGCTTTGACATATATACCCAGAAAAGCATCAGCCTAATTAAGGTAAAAAACATACCCATCACCCCAAAAGTTTCCTCATGCCCCTTTGTAATCCACACCTCCCTCCCTCCCATCCCCAGGCAACCACGAATCTGCTTTGTTTCCACTAAAGATAACATTGCTTTTTATATAAATGACATCTTTCTGTATCTGGCTGCTTTCAGTCAGCATAAAGATTTTGAGATTTATGTAACAGATAAATAAGTAAGCAAGCAAGCTACAAGGACATATTTTGCAAGACAGGGAATATAGCCAGCATTTTAAATGACTTTAAATGGAGTATAATCTGTAAAGTTTTAAATCACTATGTTTTACACGGGAAACTAGTATAATATTATAAATCAACTATACCTCAAAAAACCAAACCAAACCAAAAAAACAACCCTTGTAACCACCATCCACGCCAAGAAACTGTAATTTTTCTTCCACTCCAGAATACCCTCCCTGTGCCCCTTCCCAATCTCAACCACCTCCCTACTTCCAAAAGTATTCTCTGTCCTGATTTTTATACTCATTACTCTCCTTGAGTTTCTTTATAGGTTTTATCACCAAAGTGTCCTCTCTAGACCCTATAGATGAGGCTTGCTCATTTTGTTGATGTCTTTAAAATCTCTTTTAGTCTCTAAGTTCCTTCTGCATCCCTTTCTCTTTCTTACACTGTATCCATGGAAGAACCTGAGCCCTTCCCCCTATGGAAGTTTCCAGTATGTACTTTACAGACTGTGTCCTAGGATGCAGTTCAGCACATCACTCTGTTCTCTACATTTCCTGCAGACTTTCAAGTGTATTCAGAGGATTGATCAGACTCAGGATCAAGATTTTGGATGAGACCCTAGGTATTGATGTGCTCTTTCATCAAGGGACACATAATGTCAGGGTGTCTGTTTTTATCTGAGATGTTAGCAGAGATTATGTTCAATGCTCACATCCATTAATCCACTTGGCGTGAAAAATGACGGTATTCTAATTACATCATCTCTTTCTCATTTATCAGCTGGATTAATTTTATAAAGACACACTTCCCTTCATCGACTATTTGGTCACCCAGTGGAACAGTTTATAGAGGAAACGCAGGTTAGATGTTTCTTACTTTTCATGTATTTATCCATTATCAAGAGGATGAATTGCTACCCATTCTCCAAAAATGATATATTAAGTTTTAAAAAATATGGTGAAGTTAAGAATTAAAACATATTTGATGGATTTCAATACATTGCAATTATATGTGTTTATGTTCAAACTGTCTCATCGGACTTCCCTGGTGGCGCAGTGGTTAAGAATCCACCTGCCAATGCAGGGTCACTGGTTCGAGCCCTGGTCCGGGAAGATCCAACATGCCACGGAGCAACTAAGTCCGTGCGCCACAACTACTGAGCCTGCTCTCTAGAGCCCACAAGCCACAACTACTGAAGCCTGCGTACCTAGAGCCCATGCTCTGCAACAAGAGAAGCCACCGCAATGAGAAGCCAGCACACTGCAATGAAGAGCAGCCCCACTCGCTGCAACTAGAGAAAGCCCCCACGCAGCAGCCAAAAATAAATAAAATTTATATATATATATATATATATAGTGTCTCATCTTTCACCAAGTTGGAACACCTTCAAGCTAACTCTTAAGTCCTTTTGACGTGACCCTAGTAGTCTGAATGCTTCTTGATATCTAGCTTAGCAAGATGTTTCAAGCTCATTTTGTATATTTCCTGCCCAGGACTAGAATCAGTCATTTGTCTAAGAAGCCTTGGTTTCTTTTAGTAGGAAATAATATTGAATATTAAGTATTGAACTTTAGAATGTTAGGAATCCTCCTTCTTTCTGGTTTGATCATTGTTTCTAGGTTTTTTCAGTGGGAAAAGCTAGGTATTACATATAGGAGAAAATACTCTGATAGTTTATACAGATACATCCAATTCAAACTGAGAACTTTAAGGTTTTACTTAACCTCTTCTGTGACATCTGTATCTCCTTTCTTCCACACTGGGAAATCTGATTCTCAAGGACACAGGGAATAACCGAATTAGAATATCTAATTAGTCATTTGTTTCATCTCAACTGATGCACATACAAGTTCAGATTAACAATATCCATAATACCATATAAAACACTGATGAAAGAAACTGAAGAAGATAAAACTAAATTGGAAGATATTTTACCCTCATGAATTCGAAGAATTAGGTAAAATGTCCAAGTTACCCAAAGCAATCTACAGATTTAATGCAATCCTTATCAAAATTCCAATGGCATTTTTCGCAGGAATAGAACGAACAATCCTAAAATTTGTGTGGAACCACAAAGGACACCCAACAGCCAAAACAAACCTTTTTAAAAAATTAATTGATTAATTAATTATTGGCTGTGTTGGGTCTTCATTGATACCCATGGGCTTTCTCTAGTTGCAGTGAGCAGGAGCTACTTGTTGTTGCAGTGCGCGGGATTCTCATTGCGGTGGCTTCTCTTGCTGCGGGGCACAGCCTCTAGGGCATGCGCGGGCTACAGCAGTTGTGGCGCATGGGCTCTAGAGCACAGGCTCAGTAGTTGTGGCGCACGGGCTTAGTTGCTCCACGGCATGTGGGATCTTCCCAGACCAGGGCTCAAACCCGTGTCCCCTGCATTGGCAGGCAGATTCTGAACCACTGCACCACCAGGGAAGCCCAGCCAAAGCAATCTTGACTAGGAAGGACAAAGAGGGAGGCATGACATTTCCTAATTTCAAACTATATTACAAAACTATAATCATCAAAACAGTATGGTATTGGCATAAAAACAAACACACTGGTGAATGGAACAGAACAGAAAGCCCAGAAATAAACCCATACATATGGTCAGTTAATTTACTACAAATGACTAAGAATATACAATGGGGAAGGACAATCCCTTCAGTAAATGACGATGGGGGAACTGGATAGCCATATATAAAAGAATGAAACTGTACCACTATCTTACACCATACACAAAAATTAACTCAAAATGGATTAAAGCCTTGAATGTAAGACCTGAAACTATAAAGCTCCCAGAAAAACACAGGCAGTAATCTCCTTGACCTCAGTCTTGGTGATGGTTTTTTTTTGGATCTGACTCCAAAAGCAAAGGAAACAAAGGCAAAAATAAACAAGTGGGACGACATCAAACTAAAAAGCTCTGCAAGGCATAGGAAACCATCAACAAAATGAAAAGGTACCCTTTGAATGGGAGAAAATATACAAATCATGTATCTGATAAGCAATTAATATACAAAATATATAAAGAACTCATACACCTCAATAGCAAATAAATGAGCACTCGATTAAAAAATGGGCAGAAGATCTGAATAAACATTTTTCCAAAGAAGATATACAAGTGGCCAGTAGGTACATGAAAAGACGCCCAACGTCACTAATCATCAGGGAAATGCTAATCAAAACCATAATGAGATATCACCTCGCACCTAATAGAATGGCTATTATCAAAAAAGACAAGAAATAACAAACGTTGGAGAGGATGTTGAGACAAGGCAACACTTGTGCACTGTTGGTACGAATATAAATTGGTGCAGCCAGTATGGAAAACAGTATGGAGTTTACTCAAAAAATTAAAAATAGAACTACCACAAGACACAGCAATTACACTTCTGGTATTTATCTGAAGAAAAGGAAAACACTAACTTGGAAAAGATATATGCACCCCCACGCTCACTGCAACATTATTTACAACAGCCAAGATATGGAAACAACCTAAGCGTACAATGAGGGATGAAAGGATAAAGAAATTATGGTATAGACAATGGAATATTATTTAGCCAAATGAAAGAATGAAATCTTGCCATATGACAATGTGGAAGAACCCGAGGACGTTATGCTAAGTGAAATAATTCAGGTAGAGAAAGGCAAATACTGCAAGATCTCACTTATACGTGCAAAAAGAAATTTCAGGCTCACAGTTACAGAGAACAGATTAGAGTTGCCAGAGGCAGGAAGTGGGTGGGGTGAAATGGGTGGAGGTGAAAAGGTACTAAGTTCCGGCTGTAATAGTAAAAAGTCATGGAGATGTAAGAAAGAGCATGGTGACCATAGTTATTAATACTATACTGCATATTTGAGAGCTGCTAAGAGAGACCTTAAAAGTTCTCATCACAAGGGAAAAGTTTTTGTACCTAGGCATGGTGACAGATCTAACCTAGACTTACTGTGGTGATTATTTCACAGTATATACAAATGATGAAACATTATATTGCACATCTGAAACTAACAATGTTATATGTTAACTGTACCTCAAAAAAACCCACTATGATATCCTAGGGAAAATATATCAGAACTAGTTGTGACTTCTGAAAACAGGCACAACTTTTTCTGCATGCTATTTCAATTCTCTCCTCTCCCTTCCCCATTTTTTGTTTGTATCATATCCATATTCTCAGAACATAAAGCCATTATGAGATAGGCTGGGACCTGGGTCCCTCTACCTGAGCACTTGCACTTGCACGTGGACAAACGTCTCCTTGAGCAACAGAACACACACACAAAAACCGCTAAGAGACTAAAAGGAGCTGCATGCATGTGCAATTATGAACAGTAGGATACAAAAAGGCCACAAAACAAATGCCACTTCTGAGGTGCCGGGAGCAAAAGCAGGGAACCGTGCGTGATGCCTGCACACTGCACCACCAAGTCGGTGGGGAGACCACCTAAGCCAGCCCTCCGGCCTGACCCACCGATCCGCCCCCACCCTTATCCCATTTAAAGACCAGCCTGCCTTCCTCAGAGAGCAAACAAGGGCACCTGTTACTTGTTTTCACTCCCTCGTGCGCAGCATGAGTCCTAGTAAAGCCTTGCCTAAATTCCTACTGTGGTGTCTTATCAATTTCTGTTGATTAACGAGTCCAAGGACCCAAATTTGTATCAATTACATACTATAATCTCTTTTTACCCTTCTTTAATCTTAATTTTACAAATAACTATATATTTTCTGCTCACATGAATCCTTACTACAATGTTTCTAATAACCGTGGGTTCTGAATCTGGTTCTTTAGTAGATTCCTCAAGGAGGGCTCTGGAACACTCCACTGGAACACTGTAATAGAGACAGGATCGGTATTACTGATTTTTCCCTTTGCTTAAGGCTCCAGTATGGCTCAGCATCAGAATGTGAATGATTCTATCTTTAACTAAAAGTTAGGTATTTTGCTCATCAAGGATTTTTGGCATTACATTTTCTTTTTGAAAAAGTTTAGTATTAAAGTCTCATTTATTTCATAATAAATCAAAATTATATCTCATAATCTCTTGATTTAGGAGTTGTTTGGTGTGCCCCAAAATTTTGTACACAAGGCCAGTGCCCTTCCTGTCTCTCCTCGTTCTACCTTTGAGTTGGAGCTTCTCTGTCTTCTGTTTGTAGGTTCCCATCCCACTTAATTTTGATTGCACTCCTTATAGTTGATGTCCACTGTGGGGTCCAGTCCCAATGGGGTCCTGGCACCTCAGTGTGAGAATTCAAAGAGTTTCATGTCTTACCTTAGACCTCTGCCTCACTCGCTGGTGGAGGGAACCAAGTCCCTCCCTGGCTGGCTCAGCCGCACGTCCGGGACTGGCTCCTGCACCGCACAACCTCTAGGCTCTGCTGTGGAGCCTCACTGGGTCCCTGCACTGAGCATGTGGGGGCCCTCCTGGGAAGGGGGAGGTGCAGGCTCACTCTGCTCCTGTACTGAGCATGCGCCGGGCCCTCAGGCGTCCAGCTGCACTGTTGCTTCCTTCGACTTTCCCGGCGCTAGTGGTGACGTTAGGCAGGTCTCCTGGCTGTTGTCCACCCACTTGTATTTTGTGGTAACAGGGGGATACCTTGTCAGCTACTCTTGCTGTGAATATTGCCCATGGCTTTCGGTTTTAATATCTTATTGCTCTGTCTGTGTTTACGTGGAGATTCTGGAAGATAAGACTATGCTTCCATGAATACTGCCATCTTTCCAGAATTCTGAAATTTATTTTGTTTTAAAAAGGATACTTTAAAAAAAAATGGGGAAGCAGAATTATTTTTATGTACAGAAAGCATTTTAAAAATACATTAAAAATCAACAACAACAACAAGAGACTACTGTTTGTTCAAGGCCTAGGTTATGTCCTCATTGCTAACAAGGAGGATTGTAACTGCTAGGGATGTGACAGCTCCTGGTCCAGGCAAGGTGTAGACCAGGCAATCGGAACACCCTTGTGCCACAAACACCCAGACATGTGATGACCTGGCCAAGATCAGAAGAGAGAACGGGAAAGGCCCTGGGAGTGAGGAGGGAAGCGAAAACCAGGTGCAAGTTTGTGATGCAGTGTTTCCAGCTGCCAGGGTTGGGGTCCTGCTATTGGTCCAGGCAATCACGTGAGTGACTGAGGTTTACTGCTTTCTGATGTGAGAGGAGGCAGGGATCAGGGATGGAGACACACACACACACACACACACACACACACACACACACACACACAGCCAGGTCTGTTGGTGGATTGCCCCTAACAGAAGGTTGACTAGAAAACATTCAACTCATTGAGGAAGCTTTGCTGCCTGGGCTGTGGGTGAGGAAGAAAGAGAATCCCCTGCGGGGATATTACTAGGCCTGTGTCATGGCCTGAATATTTATGTCCCTCATATTCATATGTTGACATCTTAACCCCTAAGGTGACAATACTAAGGTGAAGGTATTAGGAGGTAGGGCATATGGGAGGTGATTAGGTTAGAAGGCAGAGCCCTCATGAATGGGATGAATGCTCTTGTAAAAGAGGCCTGAGAGAGTCCCCTTGCTTCTCCTGACATTTGAGGACACAGAGAAAATATGGCCACCTGTGAACCAGAAAGTGGGCCCTCACCAGACGGGGAATCTGCCGGCACCTTGATCTTGGACTTCCCAGCATCTAAAACTGTGAGAAATAAACTTCTGTTGTTTATATGCCACCCAGTGTATGGTATTTGTTATAGCCATCCAAACGGAATAAGACGGCCTGCGATTCTTGCAGCCAGTGTCTGATTATAAGTGCTGTGGATAGAAGTAAACAGAGGAAGGGGGTGGAGGCGAGGATTGGGGGATGTTTTGTTTCAACTGGGGTGATAAGGGAAGCCTTTCTGTGGGGAAGAAGAGGAAGGAAATGATATTTAAGAAGAATTCTATATGTTCATCTCCAGAGGGCCTGAAAATGCGTTGGAGAAAACGCAGTATCCTTTTCTGATTAAAAACCAAAGTAACACTGAACAAAAATGGCCATAGGCAGAAATGTCTTGAACATGACAAAAAAACCATATACATACATTAAAACCCCCAAGCCAGCAAGGATCCATTATCACCAAATCATGCCCTGATCTCACCATGAACAAGAGGCAGCAGACACTGCAAATGGGAGGATTAGAACCCCAAACCATGAAATAGAATAACTTGAGTAAACAATTACAGAAATTTCTGTAATTTGGTTAAAGGCCTAAAAAATCGTATTGCAACCATAAGTAAGATACTATGAAAACATAACAGGAAAATTAGAAAAACAAGATAAAAAAATTTCTAAAACTAAAAACACAGTGCCATGGAAATTAGAACTCTACTGGGTGGATTAGACAGCAGATTAACGAGGGTTGAAGAGAGAAGCAGTGACCCAGAATGTTACAGGAGATAAAGTGATGGAAAAGAAAAAGAGGGCAAGTACAATGAGGCACATATATAGAGAGAGTCTAATGTACATGGAATTTTAGGATGAGAAATGGAACGAGTGGTAAAGAGAGAGGATGTGAAGTTTTTAGAATTTTGGTAAGCATGGATCTCCAGATTC
>NW_021703781.1:34802195-34958147 GCF_005190385.1 Monodon monoceros | reverse complement strand
CCTACAGTCTCTGCAGACCACAGGCGGCCCCCAACCCCAGCCCTGAACGTGCAGACGTAAGTCTTTCATCTGCTCACTGCAGACCACCCCGTGTTCTGCTCAGACAGAATCTTGCCCAGACCCTCTTCACCAGGCTGTGCTGGAAAACAGAAGCCGCAGGAGAGGAGGTTCCCAGCAGCACAGGTGCACAGCCTCCCTCTCCTCCTTCCAGTTCCCGATCCACAGGGAGGTTGTTTCCAAACTCCCCAGCCTGGACTGGAATTGCAGTCAGGCCTGTGGATGTGAACGTGCTCAGAATGTGGAACTGTGGAGTCTGGGGTTGAACTTGTAGGAGATACTGCCTTCTAAAACCTCAGTCAGCTGCTCGTTTCAGTGAATCCAGATGTTTCTGCACTTCAGCACAATACCATGCAGAAAATTCTCAAAGGCTCAGTTTACCAAAAATCTCAGAGTTTTTGTAGCAGAAGCAGTCATTCTTGTTTACTGTAACCTTCTGTGAAATGACTGTGTCTCTCTGCCCCACTGCCTTCTCATATCCAGAGGAAGTTTTCTAATAAGGGTCCCTTCCAGACCATCTCTCCCTACACACATATACAAAATGACACAGCAAGACTCAGTTTAGTTTCTTAGTCTTGGGCCAAACCCTGCCCCCAATCCAGGGTCCTGATTCTCTTCCTTCCCTGCCTTTTCCAGGGCAGCCCATTCAGTTCATGGAAATCAGTTCTCCTAGATCCGTCAGAAAAATCGGGTAAAAATGGGAAACCTTCCACGTCTCACTGATGTGATGCTGACAGTGATACAACTGTCTCCAAGAGAGTGTGACCTGGGTGCCACCACCATGCAAGGCCCTTTACACAAGGATCTCATTCATTCTCCCAACAGCGGCCGTTTATACAGAGTAGGGGTCGCCAGACACTGAGTACTTTACACAGGCTCACTCTTTTCATCCTCCCAGCACTCTGTGGGGGAGGAAGCTGACCCCTGAGCAGTTGAGTCACCTGCCCAGCCGCATAGCATGGAGCAGTAAGGCCAGTACCAACAGTCCAGGGCCCAGACCTCACCCCGTGCTTGGCTGCCTCTCTGTCCTGCCAGATGATCACTCCTCTGCATTTTGAAGCTGAAGAAACCGAGGTTCTGATGTTTCATGATGGGCTCAATGTGACAGAGTTCTGGAGGGGTACAGCAGGGCTGTGAACAGAGCCCAGGGAGGCTCACTTCCAAGTCCAGGCTACGGCTCCTGTAACCTGCTATCACGGTGATAGGGAAACAACTGGAAAGTAATTCCTTCCTCTGTGCAGTGTGTTAGATGTGCAAACAATTATGAATGTTAATTTCTTATTTTCACACTGTGTTGCTTGCAGACCTCCTCTAAATATGAACACATAAATATTTATTGGAAACAATTGTCCTGGGTAACGATCAGAGCTGCAGAGAGGCCATATGATGCATTCATGGCCAAGGAGCTCCTGAGTTCCTATCTTTTGACCCCATCCACAGAGGGAGCACCAAGCCGTGTGTGATAAAGCTGGGGCAGGACTTGAGCCCTCCAGGAAGTCCCAGGTTGACAGATGTCCTTCAAGACAGTGACCTTTGTGAAAGTCCCAGATCATAACTTTGGGACAGTGATGGCAGCCTGCTCCTCCATGCTCGACAACCCTCACCCCCTACTCCTCACACACACACAGACTCTCTCACACACATTCACACATACAAACACGCTCACATGTACACGTGTGCACACACTTCCCTCTGTAATAAGCAGGAAAGCCAGAAATGGAACCAAAGCTCCAAAGCACTGGAGATTAAGGTTCAATCAACCATTTGCCAATCTCTTAAACATCCCTTCACTGTGGAGTCGCTGAGTTGATATAAGAAGTAATTGGTCACTGGCTTAGATCTCTTCATTAATAGAAAACCAGAGGGGAGGGAGACCCTTCTCAGCCCCTAGTCACCTCCCTCACCCCCTTATGATCACACAACAGACTCAGGGGCTCTGCCACGACCCAGGGGCCTCCACCACCACCTGGAGCCACTTGCTCCTCTCCCTCAGCCCACGTACACGTCCCCCTGCAGCTCCCAGTGACGGGCTGCAGCTGAGGGAGAGGAGCCAGGCCTCAGCACAGGTGCCCTGCAGTTGTGCTTTGAGGAAATCAAAGGAGTCCTACGGCAGATGGTAGACACTAGGTCTAGAACATTCTGTTCACCGTCTGGATAAATAAGCAGAAATAAAGGAGCTTAGAAATAAAAATAGAAGATCCCAGTCTATTCACAGTAGCAATGAAAGAACTTACCCACGCGCAGGTGTGACAACGTGTGCTGACCTGTAATAAAAAGAAACCACAAAACTTTACTCTTCGCTATAAAAGAAGACTTGAAAATATAAAAACCTAGACCACAATGTCAGCTTTTCCCAAAAGAATTCATGGGCTTAATGCTGCTTTAGTGAAAATTACAATGAATATTTTTAAGGAATTTGATCAAAATGATCCTAAAATTCACCTAAGTAAATGAACTGTTAAGAGTAGTTAAGGAATTTGGGGTGCAGTCCTAGGGCAGGAAGGGTGAAGGTCCTGCCAGTGAGGGAGACCCTGCTGGTGGGCTTGAGAGAAGAGGGAACCAGCTCCAGTGCCCTGGGGGCTGTGTGGCCCAGGCGCTCCCAGACTGACTTGCGGGAGGGCAGAGGCGGCCTCAGAGGATAGGTAGTCTGGATATGGGAAATGGAGAGGCAGGGAGGACAACCCTGGAGCAGAGGAGCACAGAGGGTGCAGCTGAGACACAGGGACACTTTGGGTGTGTGCGGGCAGTGTTGGCAGTGGGCCAGGAGCCGGCGGTTGGGTGGCCTGGTGGGCCAGGCTGGGCACTGGGGCTGGATTCCCAGACAGTGAGGAAGCACAGCTGAAGGTGTGAGTTGAGGAAGAGGAAGCCAGAGGAAGTTGATTCCATGAGGCCTGGATTGGGGGGGGAGGGGAGGAAGGGAAGGGCCAGGTGACCAGGGAAGAGGAGACACTTGAGTCGGCCTAGGAAGGGAGCTGAGGGCCTGGACAGGCAGTGGGTGCAGAGCACGGATGGGCAGCTGGAGACACTCGTGGCTCAGGACAGGGTTTGGGCAGAGTGGGCCCCGAGGCTGGGCCTGGGGACCTAGAGGCTGAAGAGGCCTGCAGAGTAGGAGGCAGGGGATGTGAACTTGGATGACACAGGACCCGCAGGAAGGTGGCAGGAGAGGGCAAGCCTGAGCCGTGCGTCTGGAAGGGAGAACGGCCAGCTGGGGGTGGAGATCAGAAAAGGGGAATTGCTGATAAATGATCAAAGAAGTTGCTGTCTGCCGAGAGTTCAGGATCCCCTTCATAGTGGTCATTGTGGGTGGTTGGAAAAGAAGCATGTATTTCCTCGTGAATATTTTCCTGTGTTGCTTAGGTTCCCTATAATGGGCAGGTACTACTTTTATAATCAGGAAAAGTAAAAATGTTTATCTGTAAAAGAGAAAATATTAACTTATTGAAGTCTAAGGTGATTTTACATAGAAAGTGACATTTACCAAACTATCTCAGGCTTGTCATGCTGGGGAAAGTCAGAGTGAGAAATCCCTTCCCATCTCTGGGTCTGGTTCTGCCAAGAGGTGCGGGTCCCAAAGCAGGGTGTATTTCCTGAAAGTTTCATCAGATCAGACATCCCTGTGGGTATGGAAGAGGACAAGGTCAGGCTCAAGGTGTCGAAGATTTGTTAAGAACATTCTTTCAAATTCAAGGGGGGTTAGGTGTTCTCTTTTCCTAATGTGGCTGCATTACCAGGGAAAACCACGATCATTCTAAAGGGTCACTAAGGATTTTAAAACCTAGGTGATGAAAATGACAGCCTCAGGAGGGGCAGGCAGTGTTCAGTGGCCTTTGTCACTCACAGGCACTCAAGGTAACACTTCACGCGTGAATGGCAGGCTCACGTAAGCCTGAAGTCTGCACACCACGTGGAGCACCTATAGGGACCAACAGGCCAAGACAGACCCAGCAGGGGGATCAGGGAACTCTGGGCAGCAGGAGAAGGGTGGGCTTGAGACAGGGAAGGAGCTCGGCGGGCCCCAGAGGCCAGGGAAACCGCAACCTTCTGCTCCCAATTCCAGAGGTTCCTAGTGACCTTCTGTCTCTTCTGTCCCCTGCAGGGGAAGTGCCTCAGCTTCGCCCTAATGAAGCCCCACTGTGGGCAATTGCACTGCAGCCCTAAGGTCTGCCTTCAGCCCAGCCAGGAGTGCTTCTCCGTCAACAGCTGCTGCTCACGGAGCCAACACCCCCCGCCCGTGTGCTCCAGGCTTCCCTCCAGGATGCAGCCGCTCATCTCTCCCCCTGCCCGGCCACGCTGCGGAGCCACGTTGTCACTCCAGCCCCCGTAGCCCAACCTCTAAAGCACCGAGAACCCAAGATTGTTAAGAGCCCTTTGTTTGCTGAATTAGACATGTATACTGAGACTTGGTTTACAGTCGAAAGGCGTTGGAATTTGTTGCTGATCAGAGTTTGTTACCTGGTGAGACGTATCTATACTGCTCCTGCCAGGACAAAGCACCCCGGCATCCTGTGGATGTAGACATGATGAGTCCCACTCCCCAAAGCCTGGGTCTTCATCTGTCACCATGCTGGGACGCATGGAGTTTTAGTCAAATTCTGCTCTTTGAACAAAGCCCAAAACGTCTTTGAAACATGAATAGTATCCTGTGTCTCCTTCCCTAATCTGACGCAGAGAGAAGTACTTGAATTTCTCACCTCCATCACTCCGTGCTCCTGGTTTCCATTTTTTGGCTACCTCCGTTGCGAACGTGTCTCAGAAAGAGACGAGGCTCTCTACAGTTCACCAGCCGGAAGTGCATCTTCCAGAAATGCATCTTCTCTTTCCAGGTAAACCAACCCGGTCCCTAGGCACAGGGGAATTTTAGAGGAGTCTCTCCATTTCCATAAAGTTCCACCTCCCCTATTTGCCATCTGCCACCATAGAAGAAACCGTGCTTCCGACAGAGATGTTTTAGCATGCCGTGTCCTCCCTCCCCACCACCCAGGGGGTCTGTATGATACTCCAGCGCCATGCATACAGCCCACGGGAGCACTCAAGGAGGGGTCCCCCGGGGTTGGGGGCCTGGGGGCAATAACCAGTTGTCCCTAATCTGCATTAATAGTGAGTTGAACTACTCTCCACCCTCGCTCCCATCTCCTTGAATGTTATATTTATGCCTTTCAGTTGAATTTCTATAAGACAACTAGAGGTAAAAATATGTCAGGTTTGGGTTTTTCATCTGTACTGATTGAAGTGGATGGATAGTGATGACCATAACTTTCCCTACGTTCAAAAAAAGAAAATGTGCTCACGATACCAAGGAAAGTGTGTGAAACTCTTTTTTTTAGGCAGAAAGGGGGGTTAAATAAAGTGAAATCCTATAGAGAGATTTTATCTCTTCCTTAGAAGTGGAATATTTTAGATTGCTTGTAACTGGTGAAAGCATTGTCCAGGCCTGAGAGTGTCAGGGACACTTTTCTGAAACTGGTTCTGTGCTCCTACCTTATATCTATGTGTCTGCGTATACCTGTAAAATAGTACATACCCATCTCTGAGACTCTGTGACCCTAAATGGAGAAATGTGTCTGTGATTATAATAACGAGCCTAATGTGACCCTGGCTGAAATCCACATGTCTGTTTATTAATGGATGTTGAGAGCCTTCTCATGTTTAGCCCATCACTCCTTCCTGACCTCTGAACTGAGGAGGGAGGCAGTCATCACTTTCATCAGGTGAGGGGAGATCTGGGAGGGACACAAGCCCACAGCTCGGCACCCACACCCACTGACCCCGGCCTCCCTTTCTGCGGTGGACTGTAACAGGAGACAGCAGGAAAAGGGAGTTTCCTTGGCAGTCTCCCCCTGGGCCCCTCTGTCCCCCTGCCTTCCTTCCTTCTAGCTCATCCAATCCCTCTGGTTTGGCATTAACCAGGGGCTCCTCACCCTAGTAAAGAGGAAAGGGGGCACAGCCCTCAGCTGATACCTGACTTGTAGGGCGGCCTTTTGTCCCAGATCCCCCTTCTGTCTGAATCCTGACATGGAGCAGGATAGCTTTAGGTAACAGGTCTCACATCTGAGCTGCCCCAAGCTGAGACCTGTACACAGAGGAATATACTGGGCAGTGCTTCTTCCTTATTTTAGACTAGGGCAACAAAAACGTACATTTTCTGCGTGCCTCTTGGTGTCGCGTAAAGCAGCCTCTGTAGACTCAGATGGACCTCCAAGCCTGGGCCAAAGCTTGAGCTTCTGGAAGCCAGGAACCTCCCTCAAACCCCCGCAGGGTCAGCCACAGGCCTCCTCCGCAAGCACACAAGTAGAAGCCACGCACACGCACCCCCGCGAGGGAACTTGGGTACCTGGCAAAGCTGTGGCCTTGACAGCAGTCCTCCCACCCTCTTGTCTGTGCATCAGGACCCGGCGTGTGCCCAGGACGCAGAGGAGGCCGGGGTGGCAGAAGGGAACTCCGTTTCTCAAGCACTGCCCAGGGCTCCCCGTTGCGCTGTGCTGGGCAATCTGCACACGTGTCCACTCTGTGTCATGCTCTCATTCTGCTTTCCTTTCCACATTCCTAGCAGGGAGCCGGGCCCTTGGTATTGCCTGACTGTTTGCAGTGGGAAACGAGTGCCCCGAAGTCAACCTCTTTTCCATCTTGTGTCAAGACTGAAGCTCCTGAGGGCAATGCTTTGTGTCTCTGAGTGAGGGAGTAGAGTGGAGAGGGCAGGAGACAGAGGTCTGGGGTCAGACGGGCGCTGCCCATCACCGGACTCCAGAGAGGTGGCTGGGTGGTGAGCAGGACTGGGGACCCAGCCTCACCAGAGCCACCAGGACTGCAGGGCCCATGCAGGCCGGGCCCTGGGTCACTCAGGGGCAGCCACAAGGACTACTGATCGGGGGCCTTCTGCATGCAGGACTCTTGCCCAGCCCGGAGAAGGTGGAGCTCTCGGAGCATACAGAAACTATGTTCGTAAATATGAACGAGCCCATTTTTTTTTTTTTTTGCGGTACGTGGGCCTCTCACTGTTGTGGCCTCTCCTGTTGCGGAGCACAGGCTCCGGACACTCAGCGGCCATGGCTCACGGGCCCAGCCGCTCCGCGGCATGTGGGATCTTCCCGGACCGGGACACCAACCCATGTCCCCCGCATCGGCAGGCAGACTCTCAACCACTGCACCACCAGGGAAGCCCTGAACGAGCCCGTTTTTAAACCATGACTCTTTCAGGGGAACCACGCAATTTGCACACATTTCCTAGACCATGTCAAAATGTGGCCCAGTTGACTCATGTTCTCCGTCTACCGGGGATTTTCATGGAAAAGTTTAAGAAATCCTGCCCTTTGAAGTCTCCACACAGGAGAGCCCAGCCTGACCTGCTTCCAAGCTGGGCAGAGGCAGGGTCCACAGCCGATGCCAGAAGGACAGGGCTGGAGTGGCTGTGGGTCCTGACCCACGCGTGGGTGGATAGGCAGCCAGGCCCTGGTGGGGCCAGATGTTGCCAACTCCATGGGGTCCATGCTTGGCCTTCTCTTGCAGGACTTCTCCTGCTCTCTGCACCGTGTCGTCACTGGCCTCTGTCCCTCCCCCTCTCTGTGTGTCTGCTCTTTCTCCCCCATCTCTGCCTTCCTGTGCACAGTTCCTGTTTGCAGGTCCCCTGCTCAGGTTGTCTGGCTGCTCCCCAGTGCCCCAGCGCTGGGGGAGAGATGTCCATGCCTGGTCCAGCCACCAGGGTCATGTACAAACACGGCTGCTGTCAGGCCCAGCACGGGGCCTGGGGGCGGTTTTGAGAGTCTTGACAGTGGGCTGAGCAGGCACCTCCAGCGTATTTTCAGCATGTTAAGGAGCCTGACCCATCTGTCTCTCCGTGAGTTGCCCTTGTCACCCTACATCCTTCATCCCTACTCATTTCTCCCACCTACTTTGTCCTCCTGACACCCTAGGAAGCTGGGCCATGTAGGCAAGCAGAGCCCCTCATGTCTGCTCTTCCCTGCCCCCAACCCCTGCCCCTTCTATGAAGGTCCCACACCTGCCTGCTGCCTCCAGTCTACAGACTGGGCTTGTGATGACTGGGAGAACAGGGCTTGGCTTGGCAGTGGAGGTAGAGAGGGGAGACCCTTAGGTACAGGAAACAGGGTGGTGCAGTGTGGGTTCAGTTAACAGCAAAGCCACTGTATTCATTTGCTTGGGCTGTACCCAACTAAGTACCACGGACTGAGTGGCTTAAACAACAGAAATCTATTACAGGTCTAGAGGCTAGAAGTCTGAGATCAAGGTGTCTGCAGGGCTCTTCTGAGTCCTCTCTCCTTGGCCTGTAGACGGTTGTCTTCTCCCTGTCTTCACATGGTCTTTCTTCTGTCTGTGTCTGCGTCTTAATCTCCTCTTCTGATAAGGACGCTAGTCATGTTGGATTAGGCCCACCCATATGACCTCACTTAACTACCTCTGTAAAGACCATATCTCCAGTCACATTCTGAGGTCCTGGGGGTTAGGGCTTCAACAGGTGAATTTGGGGAGGGCACAACTCGGCCCATAATAGCCATTTATCAGGAGCACCTCTTTTCAAGTAGTGGGTTCTAGGGAAGAGGGGGGTCCTGGGAAAAGACTCCTACAAGCTTTGGAGACAAAAAGGCCACAGGTCCTGCTCAACTCCATTGTGATGGACAAGTTGGATGACCCCAGGCAGGTCACCCTCACCTCCGTAGTGCCCCCAGCTGTGTGAAGACAGAACATGACTGTGTACATAGCTCCCTGCACTCACGTACACAGTGGGGGCCCCTCAGAGACAGCTCCTGCACCATGAGTTCCTGGCAGTTTGAGGCAATGCTGGGTCAGGACCCACTTGCTGCAAGATCAGGAAGGGCCTTGGCCACTCATCCTCACCTTTGACAGGTGAAGAGCTGAGGAAGTATGTGTTGCAGCCCCACGCTTATGATCCTTGTGGAGATTCTGGGGCTCCAGGGGACATCGGGATGCCCAGCACTGCAGCTGATGAGCCCAAAGATGACAAGGGGTTTTCAACACAAAGATACAATTCCTTGTAACTGGAAATCCGGAATTTTCATTCCTTATTTCTCTGCTACCCATGGGTGGTAGGCATCCCAAGGAAGTAAACTCTGGCTCAGAGAGCAGATGGCCACCAGCCATAGGAGGTGCTCACCATGCGAGCAGAAGGACGTAAAGGGGAAGGAGGCCAGGGACGGGGGTCCTGCCCTGTCTCAGAGATGGGCTGGGCCTAAGTCAGCAGCAGTCTAACCCTGGGGGCCCAGGGAGCAGAAGGCACAGGGGGCTAATGGGCATTGCCTACGGTCCCACCCTCGCCCCCCAGGGGCCTTCCTGTCCTATAGCTTCAGGCACTGGGTGCCCAGGTGCCTTGTTGAGGACAGGATGGCAGGAAGCTGGTGTGATGTGGTAAACTGTTCGTGTTCAGAGCTTATGTTTGCCTACTAGCCCAGTTTAAAAATCAGTTTTAAAACAGTGTTAGCAGAGTCATGGAACAAGCACGATGGAGACTTTTGTTTCACTTCTTAGTTGATTTCATGCCCATTATGTGGCCCCTTCTATCACACTGTCAATGGTGAGAGCTATTTTTCCCCTCTCTGGAGACTGGAGATATTGCTTGAAAACCTAGAGAGATGGCAGAGTATTAGGGGGGTTGGGGGGACCCTGCCCTAAGCCCTCAGCGTGGCCTTGTCCCACCCACAGGCTTCCTACCAAATGTGCAGCTTCCTGTGATGAGCAGCAGACTCATGGCTGGGGCAGCTGGGTCTGTGCCAGCGGGCCGGCCCCAGCCCTTCTGCCAGAGCCCAGCGTGCCCAAGTGTAAGGGCCCCGCATGCCGTCGGGGCCCCGTGGAAGAGGCCGGCCACTCTGCTCTGCCATCCTCCACCCTTCTCCCCATGAGCATCCTCTACTCCTCATTCACTGCAGACTCGGGCACCTGGCTGACACTGCCCCACAGCCCAAAGCCCACTGTTATCCCCGGCAACTTCAACATCCACAGGATGACACAGGACCTCTTGATCCTTGACCTCTTGGCCTCCAACTCCCTGCACTGCGAGACATCTCTGTCGCTCACACCCGCATCCTGCCGCCATTTCCATCTCTCCCCTGTCTGTCTGCAACCCCATGTCCCCTCCTCCTCACTTGCCTGGTCTCCGGCCCCCCAACTGGCTCCACACAGCTGCAGGCTTCCAGAATCTGGACCAGATCATGCCATTCTCCTTTGTGCGCCGTCCATACTGCCTCAGTGTGCTCCGGCGAAGCAGAAACCCTTTCCACGGCCTGCAAGGCTCCTGTGTAGTCCCCATTACGTTCCCTGGTGACTGCAGCTGTTCTCGTCCTGAACAGGCCACACCCTCCCACGTGTCCCTCCCTCATTCTAATGGGTAGTTAGCCCCGGGCACACACACCCGACCTGGACATGAGCACCCCACCATGGGCATCCCTTACCTCCATTTTGCCTGTCTGCTATCCCACCTGCAGCCCTGTTCCTGGGCTAACTGCAACCATTCATCAGGGCCCAGAGAAACATCGCTTCCTCAGAGCAGCCTCCCAACACGGGGATCCAGATGAGACCCAACCCCCTGCCCTGCTGTCTGTTCCGACAGCATCCTCTGCCTTCCTCTCTGCCACTCACCTGCAGCTTACAGGGCTTTGTGGACAGGCTTTGCTCCTCCGGGCCAGGGTTGCAGGCTCAGCATGGCCTGCTCTCAGCTGAGCGCTGGGAACACAGCAGCGCCATGGCTCTTGAGTGAAATGTGAGGCTGGAGATCTTGAGACCCCCTCCCCGATCAGAAGAGCCTAACATTCCTCACAAGAACTCTAGCTTGGCCTGGCTAGGTACTGAGCACCTCCCAGGCCGGCTTCTGCCAGCCTCATTGTTGTTTGTGGTCCTCAGTCCCCGTCTGAGCGGTGGGAAGCGCAGACCATAAAGATTTCACCCATGAGGACCCCACACAGAGTGCTCAGTCATCCCAGGGTGCGGCTATCCAGACCCAGCCCTGCCTGACGCCAGGCCAGGGTTCACTCAGCAGGGCTGAGCAAGCCCCATGGTTTCGGGCACCTTCTTCCTGCCTGACTCGGTGACATCACATGGCTATCCCAGCCAGGTAATGTGGGGGAAGAGGATCACTCTTCGGGGCCGGCGAGATGCCCACGCCCAGCCAGGAGTGAGGAAAGGCCATTCAGGAGGAGGAAGTAGGCACAAGGGCAGGCTATGGGCACAAGTGGGTGGGTGAGAGCTTCCAGAATGGACGTGGGGATGACTCAGGACGTCAGAGACCCATAGTGACATGATGTGAGTGGGTGATTCTGGGATGGGGACGTTGAGCCAAGGGCACCCCAAAAGAGCAGGTGCGGACCTTGGGGCTCTCATCTCTGGGGTAGGAGGTACCCAGGTGAGCCCAAAGGGCAGCCTAGCCTCAGAACCACCAACAAAAAGGGGGAAGAATGGAAGCCCAGGGAGGAGTCCTAGGGGACAGTTTGGTTGCAGAAAAGAGATGATAAAGAATGGCCAGGGGTGCTGGCCATCCTAGAAGCTAAGTCCAGAGTTTCAAAACGAAGGTGAGGTACTGCCTGCAGGAGCTGGTCAGGGCGGGACCTGAGAAGAGGGCCCAAGTGCTGGAGGGAGCAGGTCACCGAGGGCAGGACTTCTCCTACGACCTCACTGGGTCGCTGTGCACTGTGGACCCTCAGAGGGCAGGACCCTGTCTGACATTCTCTCTGCACCGGGCTCTGGCCTGTCTTGGTCTCAGAGTCCAGAGCTTCTCTCTGGGCTCGGCCCAGGGCCACCACACTGGGGTGACTTAGCTAGGGTCATCCTCATAACTGACTTTGGACAGACCCCCCTGGAGGATACCCACTCCCCAGACCCTGATCCTCATGGCATGACGTGGGCACGGCTCCCGTGAGCAGCTGAGGTCCCGAGAAAGACTCACCAGTGAGGACGCCTTGGTTCTGGCTCCAAGGGCTCCCAAGGAGGGTGGGGAGTTTGGGGCCCCAAGCAGGCCCTGTCTCAGTCCGTGTGACCTGAAGCAAGCTGCAGTCTTCCTCTTATGGTGGCATCCCACAGCTCTGTGTGATGACCGTCCAGTTCCCACGGCAGCCCTGGGCAGCGGCTGCTCGCCCGGCCCCAGCTGCCTCCCCTCCCCTCCGCATGCTGGCACAGCTCCCTCCCCACCCGCCCAGCCCTCACTTCCAGAAGGAACAGCCTGGGGACTGTGTAGAGAAAGGAGCACTGGAACCAGGGTCAGGAATCCGGAGGGGACAGTTCTTACCTACTACCCTTATGAAATAAAATTCGTATTTTATGGCAAGACAAGAAAAATTTAAACATAAACAATTTTCTCTGCCCTTTGGCCTCCCCTCTGCTGCACTGTACATCCGGCACCAGACCTCCCGTGGGCAGAAACACTTGCTCCGTCATAAAGAGCAACATTCTCCTGGCACAGGCTGGACAATTCCTTAAAAGATAACATTCCTTCTTGATCTTGTAAGGGGTCACATGGCGCTTAGATCTGGATTGCGTAAACTATTAATAACACGTCATTTAATGTACAGCCCTCTGTCTCAAAAGACTTATATAGCTGTGCCTTGACTTCTAACAGGCGGAACAGTTCTCAGAGCCTTCTGAGATGCTCTTCCCTGGTTATAATCCTCAAATTTGGCTCGAATAAAATTTTCCATTGCTTTCTTAGATCAACCAATTAATTTTTCATCAACACCCTGAGAGGTTTCACTGAACGCAAGTCACACCAGCGTGGGACTGTTTTTCTCTGGGGCCCTAGGAGCAATGGGGGTTCTGGAAGCCCTGAGGAAGTAACCCCAGGATGGAGGGGTTACCGGGTAGTCGCTGAGACAAGGTCTTTACCGTGAAGGGCAGGTTAAGGGGTGGCATGGGGAGAGTGGTGCTAAGGAATGTTCTAGGCAGAGGCCCCAAGGAGGGCAAACTCCAGAAAGGAAAAAATTAACCTCTTTCCAAGAGGTTCCTCTCTCCCTTGGCAGCCAGCGTGTCCTGCAGGGCCCGTGGCAGAGCGGGCAAGTCCAAGAGGCCTGGTGGATCACGTGGCTTTTTCCCACCAGAAGTGTGATTTATGCCAATTATCTAAACCTTGGAGTTTCCATTTAACTTTTGTGACAAAGATTAAAGAGGATAGAGTGCACAGAGTGATTAAAGAGGGATCTAGGCATAGAGACGCCCCAACCAGCGGAGGCTGCCATTATTTTATGTCCTTTGCAGAGCTCCCCATTATATTGTTCACTGGGGAGAAGCCGTGCAATAAATAGACTCCTTTTTATAGATCAGGTCTAGCAAAGACCGAATGAAGACCCGTGTTTGCTAAGCGGGGTTTTCACAGGTTGGAGCTCAGTATTCCCAGTCTGTGTAACAGCCACAGCTCAGACATTTGGCGGCCAGCGGTGTGGCCTGAGGGCATTTGGGCCGGTGCCAGGGTGGGGCCTGAGAGCCACAGGAGGAGCCCAGAGCCCGGGGGCAGGACGGGGGGGGGGGGGGGGGGGGGGGGGTGGGGGGGGTGTGTGCAGGTGTGGTACGGGGTGGGGCCTGGGGCCTGCATGCTGGTGCCACCACACCCAACCCCAAGCCGCCTGCTCTTCTGAATGCGGCAGGGCCAAGTGTGCAGAGTCTCAGAGTGGAGGGAGGCCTGACCGGTGCATCTTCATCTCCCTGACAAAAGGCGCGCCGAGGTAAACCAGATGGCCTGGTGGAAAGCCTGGGTAAGTGCAGAGCAAGCAGAGGTGGAGGGTTCCCTCGTGGTGTTGGCCTAGAGAGAGGTCAGCTCGGGCAACCCTCTGTTTCCTGCCAGGGCAGGCACAGGTCTGGGCTGCCCGCTGGGGAGGAAGACAAGGAGATACTGCCCCGGTCCCAGAGGCATTCATGGTGGCCAGGATGGGAACAGGGGAGATGGGCAGATAAAGAAAACTTGAAATGCACCTGGGGAAGCTGAGGAGCTGGGGGAGCCCAAAGGGAGGGGTCAGGCTGCTGGAAACAAGGGGGAGTCATGGTTGAGTCATATGTCCATGTGTGTGCGTGTGCATGTGTGTTTGTGTGTGTGTGTGTGTGCAGTGTATGCACATGTGTGTGTTTAGGGAGAATCAGGCAGATGTTTCCTTAAAGAGGGAACAGTATGTACAAAGGTTCAGAAGACTGGGAAGCTTGGCTTTAAAGAGAAGTAAGCTTGAGGGTCCTGGATGGGAGGGTAGAGGGTCGGGGGAAATGCACCTAAAGAAGCAGGCAGGGCCGGGTGCTGCAGAGCTGTGCATGGCAGGCTAAGGAGCTTGGGCTCCACCCTGAGAGCAATGCGGAGCCATTGAAGGGCCTTGAGCCGGAGAGTCACCTGATTGAATGGGCTGACGTTAGAGGACTCATCAACGTCTTCTCCGCAGGGGATGGGAGGACGACCTGGGCCGCAGGGGCCTTCCACATTTGAAATCCATGAGTGAAATTTACAGAGTGACAGATGGCTGAGTTAAGGGGACAGCACATCCTGCCCCCAAGTCTCCCATGTCCAGTGAATGAACAGATTCTCAGGAGTGTTTCATCTGGGTTTGAGTCCGACGTTGTCTCATGCTAAGGAGTTGAAAACACAAAAGGGGGACGAAGAGAAGGAGCAGGTGATGTCCCCCGGGCAGACACAGCGCTGTGTGCTCCACACACCTCCCTTCATTTCATCCCCAGGCAGCCCTGGGATATCAGGGCTGCTATTTCCACTTCACAGATGAGGTAACCAAGGCTCAGCCATATCTAGTAACTTGCACAGTCCCACAGCTAGCAGGTGGGGGTCTAGTGTGAACTGGGGTCTCTCTCTGTCCCTGCCCCCAGGCTCTCTGTGAGTCTTAGTGGGTGACCCGGGCTTATCCTAATTCAGGAAATCTCTTTGTCACAAACGTCACAACCCAGGGGCCCTCAGATTCAGACATGCTGGGCCTGGACAGGTGGGACAGAGAGGAGAGCAGGGGCAAGGTGTGGCAGCCATCTGGCCCCAGTGAAACAGCCAGGAGAGGGCAAGGGCCAGGGAGGCCTCCAGCTTCATCCTGGCTGATGGGGAACAAGGCTTTGAGGAGGCAGACGTGGCAGGGAGAGTCCAGTGCTGGGCACTTTCCAAAGTCAGCTGCTGCCCAAGGTGGCCTGACTTTGGGCCTTGCTCCCAGTGGGACGGGGCAAAGGCCCATCCTTGGGGCCCACCCAGACAGGCAGGCAGAAGCCTCCTTGCAGGGAGGCTGGATGACAACCTGACAGGATAACAATGACATTCCTTGAGCACCTACTGTGCCCTGGACCTTCCTCTGTCAATATCTCACTTGAGCCTCTGTACACCTCTGCGGTACAATATAGATGCCAATATCCTTACCCACAGGTGAAGAAACGGAGCCACAAGGAGACTAAGACGGTGCCCAAGGTTGCCACACTACGAAGTGTTGGAGTCTGGGTTAGACTCTGAGCAACCTGACGCCAGAGCTCAAACTCTATGGGGTTCGGCCACCCACAAGGCAAGGGCAGCCAAGGGGCATGAAAGATCAGCTTGAGGGGGGCCTGTCTGTGCCTCTCTTGTGGAAATGAAGTTCTGCCTCCCAAGTTCTCCGGGGCAGCCCTGTGATGGGGGAAGGCAAAGGCGTGGCAGCTCCCCTGAGACCTTCACAGACACGTAACAGAGTCACAAGCCAGGCTGAGTCACCTTTTCAGTGAAAACGTTCCTGTCTGGACTAGTCTGCTCTGTGCAAGACCCAGCAAGGGCCTAGGCAGACCCCTCCTCCAACATGGGGTGGGGAGTGGGTAGATAGAACCACCCACTAGGGAGGGGTCTGATTCCCAGAAATTTGTCTTTTTTCCCCCTAACACCTTAGCGTGGGAGGTAAGGCTGGGGCTCCCCAATGCAATGAAATCACAACCCCCAGGGCGTTAGTTACAAACATTGCCACGGGAGCCCAACCTCAGACCCGCTGAATAGGCCACTCCGTGGTGACTGGCACACATGGCCTGGTCGGTCACTGCTGCACAGCCCCCTGAGTGCCAGCCTGCGGTAAGGGACGGGGGAGAGCCCCTCCTGGGTAGCCTCCAGAGCTTAGCACTGAGATCTGACATGACCCCATGCTCACAAACGACCTGCATCCCTGTGGGCAAGGTTTCCTTCAGCGAAGGGTACCGGGAAAACTCAATGTCTGGGAAAGGTTGAGTCATTGAGAGCAGGGGGGCGGCAGACAGAGCTTAGCTTCTGAGTCAGGCTGTGGGTTAAATCCAGCACCACCATTTACTAGGTGCGTAACCTTGCGCACCTTGCGTAACCAGGCGCTCCGAGCCCAGGCTGTAAAATGGGGCATTCATAGCTACCTAGTGTGACTGGCCGAGACAGCAAGAAGAGCATTGCATCTAAAGCACCTAAAGCCTCTAACACACAAGGCCTGGCACATAGGAGGTGCTCAAATCACTGACAGTAGTCACAGCTGCCCATGACTCCACAAAAAAGAGATGCAATAGATGCATGCATGCAGCTGGGCAACATCTGGGACCACAAAGGCTCTCTGGATGAAATTTGCACAGGGGATTACTTCTCGTAATTTCTTCTGTGAAACATGGTGCTAAGAAATAAAGTAGGAAAATCTGTCACCAGATATTTGAAATTCAAGCAAAGGATAGGGAAAGACTTTTTACTCAAAAGAAATATCCTTACAGATATACCATGGATGGGAAGCTGCTCTGTATTTTCAGGATCTGACCAGGGTCAGGAAGGAAGGAAGAAAGGGAGGAAAAAATGATGGATATGGTGATTGGATAGGTGGATGGCTGACTGGCTGACTGGATGGCTGGATGGCTGGCTGCCTGGATGGATGGATGCATGGATGAGTTTATTGGTAGGTGGGTAGGTGGAAGAGTAGATGAGTGGATGAGGGGTGGATAGAAGGAGTAGGGAGGCAGCGTGTTCAGCTCCACTAAGCCTTTCCTTGCTTGATCGCTGTCCTTGTAGCTTTGAGCAGGGTTGTCCCTTCCTGCTGCCTGCCCTCAGATGGCACTGCCTGGGAGACATGCAGCCTGATTCAGAGCCCACGCCCCAGGACGGGGCGGGGATGGGAGAGGTTTTGTGGCTCTGGCTGGCGCCAGCCTGTTAAAACAAGGGGCCGTTCTGCAGCCATTCTGCACAGGAGACAAGGCAGTCCCACAGAGCCCCAAGGGGAACCAGCAATCCCTCACAGTCAGGCCACTGTCTCTGGGGGTACCCTTCTCTACACAGCTAACGCCTCTGAGTGAATAGCCCCTGGGTCATCTGGCCTCGCAGATCTCCTAGGAGATTCCATTGTTGTGCCCTGTCACCACAGTAAAACCATCACTGGACTCTGAAGGATTCTCCCTCTTCAGCGGCCCCCCAAACCCCTGCTGATCTTTTTTCAGGCCAGGCCCCCTACCCCAACTCTATCTCTCCAAATTTTTTGGTTGTTTTTATTTTTTTCCTTAAAGTCCATTGATCGTCACAAAAACCCAGGAAGTGCAAGCAAGGAGAAAACAAATGGCCAACTGTGGATCTAAGGACCCAGAGCTACAGAGGAGGCGTGGCACAGGGCTGCTGGGTGTGTAGGAGCGGGTGGAGGTGTGGTCCCCACGGGGAAGCTGGCCATGGGAGTCTCAGGAGACAGATGAGGCTCCCAACACCAAAGGCTGGAGTCCAGTCTCTAGAGCCTCTTCTTGCTGCCCCACAGTCAGCACGGAGGCTCTGGCAGTGGCCACAGTGCCATCCACCTTTGAGGTCCTTCCCTACACCGTCTGAGCCTTCAAGCCCCAGCTCCCCAGGGCTGGCACTGGGGCTGAGAGCTGGGATTCCATCTCTTAGGGTGGCCGGGTGGCGCCGACCCAGTCCTCCTCAGGAGGCCCCTCCTTCCAGCCTGAGGGCCAAGCTGGCAGGACAGGCCTCCCCTTGGCCAAGGGGCTAATAGGCACGTGGGTCTTCTGCAGCCCTGACCTGAGAGGACCATATGGCAACCTAGTGCAAAGTGGACAAAGGTGCCCCTTCCTCAGCACGACCTGATGGAAACTAACATGTCCAGAAGCTGCAGCCTCTCCTGGGCCTCCCCTCACCCTGGATGGTTGGGCAGGGCCAGGACGGATGGAGGCTCAGCCGCTGGTCTGCAGGGGCCGAGCTGGTGCTCACCCTGCTGGGCTGGCTGCAAGGGGCGCTGCCGTCCCCACATTCCTGCTTTGAGCAGGCGTGGCTTCTCTTGCAGACTGAACAGAAGGGTGTCTCGGTGAAGAGCAGTCCCCACTTCAACCCAGACCCCGACGCAGAGACCCTCTACAAAGCTATGAAGGGGATCGGTGAGTGGCCTTGACCCAGAACACCGTGACTCTCTGGTGCTCTGCCCACTCTGCTCAAGACCCCTCTGCTCACAGCCCTGGGAATGAGCGTCTCCCCATAATCCTCTGGCACCCAGAGAATCACACAGGGCCCACCTTCCCCAGAACAGGTCTACACAGACTCCCAAGACTGGAGAGGGGGGAGGGCAGTTGTGAGTAATGGGGGTGGGGAGGGGGAGGCCATCTGCTGTGTGTTCCTGCGAGTCCTTGTGCAAGAGACCTCCCCCCATTCAGTCTGCGCTTTCTCCCTCATAAAACGGCCCCGAGAGCTCTGAACCCTGCGTGTCACTGAATTTCGGATGGGACTATGTTGGGAGCTGTGCAGAGCTGACCGTCCTGTCTCCAGCGCCTGCTTTCCTGTGTGTGAGCAGGAAAGGGCTGGCGGAGGCCCGCTGGGGTTTGGATAACCCGGCCCAGACAGCCCTCATGCTGTCACGCAGGCAGGATTTACCCTCTAACTGGCTCTGACTGGTGAATTGGGACATTAACAAAAACTGCCATTCCCAGACAAGCTGAGAAATCATGTTCCGTCTTCTGCTCCCTGTGAAATCTTTATTATTATCTCCACTTCCCAAAGAAAAATGTGGACGCTTGGGGAGGTGAGGCTTCTACTCACCCAGCTGCTGGGCCAGGACTCAGATCCAGTTTTCTGGACCCTCTGTCCCCATCCTCCCCCATGGCCACCAGCACAAGGGAGGTCAGGGCAGGAGGTCCCGCTGCCTGAGCTCCGGAGTTTCCAGCTGATGTCCAGAGCAGATCAGATAACCAGAGGGGCCTCAGATTCTATCGCTGTGAGGCTGGGCTTGGCTGCACCCCAACATTGTGTGGATGGGGGGGACAGATGGGTTTTCTGTCTTGTGTACACCACGAAAATCATCAGGTTTGGGAGTTTCCAGGTGGTGCGTCCCCACTGCTTGGCCACCAAGCAGCTACCTTCCCTCCTCCCCAGCCCTCTTCAGTCCCCCAGGGGCAATGAGGGTGCTCATACTGTGCCCCCCGCAGGGACCAACGAGCAGGCCATCATCGATGTGCTCACACAGAGAAGCAACGCACAGAGGCAGCAGATCGCCAAGTCCTTCATGGTTCAGTTTGGCAAGGTAAAGGGGGGCACTTGTGGTCGGGGGGCTGTAGGCACCACTGCTGCCAGAGACAGCCTTGCAGGCAGGGCCTTGCTGGATGAGGTCCAGCTGGTCTAGAGCCCAGCGCACTGGCAACATGGGGCATTTGGGACATACACTAAAAACATGATGCATTGTTTCTCTGAAAATCAGATTTAACTCTGAAATCTTACTGATGGCTCCCCACAGCCCTGGCTTGGTCCAGCCTTCTGATGTCTGGCCCCAACCTCCTTTCCCACCTTCTCTCTCACTTGCTCCTTTACAATTGCTCCACGGCCCCATCCCTGAGCTGTTTCCCTGCCTCTATGCTTTCCTTGTCCTATTCCCCAAGACTGGAAGGCCCTTCTCTTTCCCACACGCCAGAGATGCAGGCCGGGCTCTGCTCTGTGCCGTGCCGCAGGACTGTCTCCTCGTGTTGGAGCTGCTCTTCCCGTGCCCCTTCCCTCCTGCCACAGGCGAAATCCAAGGGCAGGGAGCACGCCGCCTGGACCCTTTGTCCCTCCTCCCGCCGCCCCCAGGACAGAGCGAGGCATCGGCATCCTAGCTAAACACAGGAATAAATGCACACAGAGCCGTGGTGGCCGGAAGCCTCCATTAGCACACATTGGTAATGTGGACACTTGACCCAGGAAGATGAATGATGAAGCCCAAACACTCCATGGGAGAAACCAACGTGCTCTCCTAAAAAATAATTTCTCTCTCTTAACCTTCACAACGATGCATTATGCTCTGCATTCGACGTCAGAGGAAACTCATGTTCTGAGACGTGGAGGATGTTGCCCAGGATCCCAGAGCCTATAAGCAACAAGGTTGGGGTTTAAATCCAGGTCTGACAAGGCCCTTGGTCCTTCGCTGTGCTGTGAGGGGAGATCAGCTGGGTGTGGCCTTGTGGTTTCTTGCGAATATAAGTGCCCTTAGAAGGAGACACACGTGAGATAGATTCCTTAATTCATTTCACTCACTCATTGTCTATGGGCTAAGTGACAGGGACTTGATGAGCTTAATGACAGACTTGTATTTCGGGCTCATGGTGTGCCCGGCGCTGCGCTAAGAGGGATTTCGACATCTCTCCACCAATCGCCTAAGCAAAGGTATGAAGCAGGAGCACCAAGGTCTCTATTTCACAGAAAAGGGTAAGGATGCTTAGAGAGGCTGAGTTGCTGGCCCAAGAAGCCCCAGCCAGCACCAGCGTGTGGCAGAGCCCACGTGGAAATCCAGCCAGAGCCCCTGGGCCCAGCCAGCACCCGCTGCCTGCACTCCAGGGGACACAGGGCACAGAGCACCACCCTTCCCTGCTCCTGCCTTAGGACCTCATCGAGACGCTGAAGTCGGAGCTGAGCGCCAAGTTCGAGAGGCTCATCATAGCCCTCATGTACACTCCATACAGATACGAAGCCAAGGAGCTGTACGACGCCATGAAGGTAACCAAGCAAGTGGGACGGGGGGTGGGGGGGGCAGAAACACTTACAAGGACTGGGTGGGGGAACGATGCCCGGGACTGCTTTCCCCAGAAACCCTGGCACAGGGAGTTCTGAGCTCCCCTTGAGTCACTGTTTGGAACGAGCCCAGCGAGCTTGCAGCGTGCTGCTCGTGAAATCATACAACATGTTTCGGGACTCGGTAGAGCGTAGGTTCTTCCATCTCAGCACGGAAAGAATTCAGTGAGTGGCAAAGTGATAGATAAGAAGTGATTTATTAGAATAGGACTCTTGTGGGGCTTACAAGTAGGTGGGCAAGAGGGTGCTACCCCAAGAACTTAGTGGGCTACAGGTTTTTTTGTTTGTTTTTTTTGTTTTTATTTATTTTTGGCTGCATTGGGTCTTCGTTGCTGCACATGGGCTTTCTCTAGTTGTGGCGAGCGGGGGCTACTCTTCGTTGTGGTGCACGGGCTTCTCATTGCAGTGGCTTCTCTTGCTGCAGAGCACGGGCTCCAGGCACGTGGGCTTCATTAGTTGTGGCATGCAGGCTCAGTAGGTGTGGCTCACGGGCTTAGTTGCTCCGCAGCATGTGGGATCTTCCCGGACCAGGGCTCGAACCCACGTCCCCTGCACTGGCAGGCAGACTCTTAACCCACTGCGCCACCAGGGAAGCCCTACTGTTTCATAATCAAAGGAAGAGTGGGGAGGGGGAGAAGACCACCTTCTTCCTCGTTCTTGAGTAGACTCCACGCTTCTGTCATCAGTTCCCTCCTCCATGTCAGGCAGGGGAGTTTTCTTGTCCCTTGTTTCTTGTTTCATGGTCAAACCGGGACTGTCGTGGTGCAATGGAAATGAGCAAAAAGGATGTGACGTATACTAAAATATGGTAAATCATCTCAGGTTTCAGTATAATATCACCTTTTCCTTATATTTTTGTTTTTAGTGTGCACAGAGGAGCATGTTCTAGGAATCATTAACTTACTGAGTTCACTGGGCAGGATGTGGGTCTCGTTCCACCATTGTTTTATTGTTTGGGGGCCATGCTTCTGTTGCACGGTTTTGTTGCTAAGCAAGCCTGCTTGGTTTTGTGGTTAAGCAAACCTGGTCTCTTGAGTGATCATTAACTGACAGGGGTCTCCCATACTTTTCTTCTCTACTGACAATGCCCTAGTGGGATTAACTATTTAATCACTTTCTTTGTCCCTTTACTCTGTCCCTATCACTCAGACTGCCACCAAACACAGACTGGCCTCCGCCATCATCTGGCCTTGATGGAGCCAAAATGCGTCCTTCTCAGGACATTGCTAGACCAGGTGTGCAGGAATTAGGAACCAGCCTCTGCTGTCTCGTGCCTGGTCCCCCAATTTCCCGTTACTTCCCACTGCTCCTTTTGCATTCGAAGATGATTAAGAAGGAGTCAGGACCAAGTAATAATAATCATCTCCATTGAAAGGGCACTTATAGGGCTTCCCTGGTGGCGCAGCGGTTGAGAGTCCGCCTGCCGATGCAGGGGACACGGGTTCGTGCCCCGGTCCGGGAAGATCTCACATGCCGCGGAGCGGCTAGGCCTGTGAGCCATGGCCTCTGAGCCTGCGCGTCTGGAGCCTGTGCTCCGCAACGGGAGAGGCCACAACAGTGAGAGGCCCGCGTACCGCAAGAAAAAGAAAAAAAAGAAAAAAAAAAGGGCACTTATAACTAATACCAACCTGCTATATAAAAAAATTTAATTTAATTTAATTTAAAAAAAGAAAGAAAGGGTACTTACTCCAAAAAAAAAAAAAAATTTGAAAAGGGACTTCCTTGGTGGTCCAGTGGTTAAGACTCCATGCTCCCAATTCAGGGGGCACGGGTTCGATCCCTGGTTGGGGAACTAAGATCCCACATGCTGCACAGTGCAGGAAAAAAAAGAAAAATTGAAAGGGCACTTACTGTGTGGACATGCCATGCATTTTACATCTATTATCTCCACCTTCGGGGTGGGGGTGGCTTATTATCCCTGTGTCCTGATGAGGACCCTCAGGCTCAGGGAGGTGGAGTGACCTGTTTGGGACCACCCAGCTATAGAGGGCTGAGCTGAGACACAGCTCTCCCATCACATCACTTGCCCACAAGTATCCGCCACTGGAGACAAATGCACGTGATCTCCCCCAGTAACATCCTCCAGCAGAGGTCCCCCAGCAGAGCGCTAACTGGTTCGTCCTAGGACCCTTCCTTTTGCCTCTTGACAAAAGAGAGTGCGGACAGAGCAGGAGGGTGTGGACAGAGCAGGAGGGTGTGGACAGAGCAGGAGGGTGCGGACAGAGCAGGAGGGTGTGGACAGAGCTCTCCAGCAGGCAGAGGTTCTTATCCACAGGGCTTAGGAACCAGAGAAGGCGTCATCATCGAAATCCTGGCTTCTCGGACCAAGAAAGAGCTGCAGGAGATAATGAAGGCATATGAGGAGGGTAAGGGGCCTGCTAAGAGGGAGGATGTGGCCCTGAGTTAAAGGCTAGCTTGGGAATGACCATGAGCTTTGGCAGCCTAGCGGCAAATAAGAGACAAGCCGTGTACAGGGCCACACTGGAAAGGATTCTTTCTGGGCTTTTCCACACACAGATGCTGAGCACCTTCTGTGTGCCAAATCCCGTGTCTGACAGTGAGATTGGATATGAGTCGGGATCCGTCTCTGAGCTCCCTAAGCGCATGGGCTGCTGCGGGGGAGGGCATGCACCCATTAAGTTCTCTGCCCCTTGACAGTGTGGCAGCACTGCGGGCCGTTGGCTGTGTCAGCAGTGGGCGGGGCTGACACCTTCCTGGCCAGGCACAGGCTGACCCTGGGGACCATGCAGGGCCCCGTTGCAGTGGCGGGTGTGGAGCCCTAGCCAGCTCTCGTGGGCTGCGAGGCAAAGCCCATCCTCCACAATATCTGCCTGGTGGGGAGTCCACCGGAAGTTCCTGGCATTGCCGAACCACATGATGAAATAAGGCTCAATCAGCAGCCCCTGGCTCTCTGGCCTGGCCCATCTTTGTGCTTTGAGCTTGGCTGGCAACCCATGTTGCTTCCTAGGTCTGAACAACCACCAGCAGGGAGCCTCTGCCACTCAGACACCTGGACAGAGCAAACTCTCCCTGTGCCAAGGACTCACCTCTCCTGGAAGGCTTTAGTCAGGAAAAGGGTGAGAAATGGGGTGAGGAGGAGGGAAGCAGGTCTGAGCCTCATGGTCCTGATCCCCTGCAGACTATTGGTCCAGCCTGGAGGAAGACATCCAAGCAGACACCAGCGGCTACCTGGAGAGGATCCTGGTGTGCCTCCTGCAGGTATCACAGCCCAGCCTCCTGGGAGCCCCTTGTCTCGGGGATCCCCACAGATCCCCCCTCAGAGAGTGGCTCCTGGGCAAAGCTACTGGAGTGGGGTGGGGGGCAAGGGTGTGGTACAGCCACTGGGGCCTGGGCTCACTGGGTACATCCCAGCGGGCTCGGAGTGTCCTCATGGCAGAGCCCCTGAACCTCTCCAGAAAGTAGGAGAGGGCCCGTCACTGAGCAGGTCCCTCCCACCAGGCCCCATGCCAGGCACGTGGCTCACTTTTGCTCACTGAGTCCCGCAGCTCCTTACGGGACATTCCTTATGACTCTCCCTTTACGGATGAGAGGCCAAGGCCTGGAGAGGATAACTGCCTGCCTTCCTACCTGGCTGTCCCCTCTGTCCCGGCTGCTCTGCTCAGCCAGCCTGCCTTACAGAGTCGCCTCTTCTGTTCCTAGGGCAGCAGAGATGACTTGTGTGGCTTCGTGGACCCAGGACTGGCCCTGCAAGATGCACAGGTAAGGCTACCCCTCAGCAGCTCTGCCCTGCAGGCCACCCTGAACCCCACCCTCTGCCATCTAGACTCCGGGGTGCTGAAGCCTAAAAGCCTCACCCAGCCCCTCTGCCCACGGGGGTTTTCTCTGGTGCTAGGCTGGGCCCTGGCTCAGCTCTCTGCAGGCCTTTACCCTCTGGTGTCTGCAAAGGGAAGTGAGGGTGGAGGGGAGGAAGGAGATTGATTTGGGTGGGGTTCACTGAAGCTCTGCCCGGGCAGGAACAGCCTACGAACCCAGGGATGCTGGGCCTCCGAGGCCCAGATGTGTGCATTCAGCTCTCTATAGGTCTGTCTGCCGGCAGAGCTCTTGAAGGTGCCCAGAGGCAGAGCAAAGCCCCAGAGGGGAGGCGGGACAGTTCCTAGAGCAGCCCGGTATCGAGAAGAGAATTTAACCACGGGGATAGCAGGCTCCCAGTCAAAAAGATGATCGAGCAGAGGAGAATGCCAACCTGGCAGGGTGGATGGGGGGCTGTTCTTCACCCCCCTTGCCCGCCTTCACTGGTTGTCGTGGGCGTCCCAATGCCAGGATCTCTACGCGGCGGGGGAGAAGATCTGTGGGGCTGATGAGATGAAATTCATCAGCATCCTGTGCAGGCGCAGTGCCACACACCTGATGAGAGGTACCGGGGAGGCAGGGAGGTCCTCTCCCTTCACACCACATGCCCAGTGCGCGGCCTTGTCAAATCGTGGAGCTGGGGAAAGAGCCAAGGGGCCCCGGACCCTTTCCCCAGCAGCCAAGTGGAGGCCAGGGGTGGTGCACTGATGTGCAGTCTCCTGTTTGAGATGCTGGGGGGCGTCACGCTGAGATGCGCGTGTCCCCTGAGAGAAGGCGTCTCTCCACAGTGTTTGAGGACTATGAGAGAATCGCCAGCAAGAGCATTGAGGACAGCATCAAGAGTGAGACCCACGGCTCACTGGAGGAGGCCATGCTCACAGTGGGTGAGAGACGGAGCTCCGTGCTCGGGCTCACGTGTGTCCGCTGGCCCTGGGGCTCAGAAGTGGGGCAGCACCAAAGGGCGAAGGGCCCAGGGTGCAATAGCAAGTGCTGGGTCCCTATGTTCACCTTCAAAGCCAACCTCCACACCAGCCACCACTCTCAGCATGTACCCTTCACCCAGGACACTGGAGCTACTAGGGGAGACCCTCGTGTCCTCAGTGTGCCAGAGATTGTTCTCCGTGCTGCCCACAGAGTGCCCAGTGCCGTATGAGTGTGTCATCATGTATGTGCGTGTGCATGAGTGTGTGCACGTGTGTGCGTGAGTGTGTGTGCTTGCATGTGTGTGCGAGTGAGACTGCGTGTGTGCGGGCGCGAGTGGGTGTGAGTGTGTGCATGCGTGAGTGTGCGTGCATGTGCACGTCTAAGTGTGTGAGTGTGTGCATGCGAGAGTGTGTGCACATGAGTGTGTGCGTGAGAGTTGTGTGAGTGTGTGCACACACGTGCAGGATTGTGCGGGGCCCAGGGCCTGGCTCACCCACAGCAGCCGCACAAGGAACATTCCGGTTCTGACTGAAGCCCTGAAGAAGTCACCTAGCTGGACTTTAGCCAGGGGTTTGGTCCCTGCCTCAGTTGCTGATTGAAGAAATGATGATGTGTAGTTGGAATCCAAACTGAGTGATCGGTGGTCTGACACTAGGGGAACACTGAGAACCTTCCACGAAGCATGAGGTCAGATTCATGTAGGAGGACAGGTTGCAGAGCACATCCTGGGGTCCAGAGCCAAAGTTGACAGGGAGCGGAGTCATTGCAGAGTGAAGAACTGAGGCCCAGGGCAGAGGGACTTCCCTCCTCCCTCCCATGATGGAGCCAAGGTCACCTCCACACCAGGCTGTGCCCATTGGGTGCCGAGCAGCCAGGGGAGCTGCACAGTGTGTCCTGGTCCACGGGGGTAAACTGGGGCATCTGACTCTCCCAGCTGCCTTTGACTGCTGTGATAAATCCAATCTATGTCGGAGCATCTAAGCATGCCTCCTGCTCCAGTCTCAGCTTCCAAAGGCAGCCCCTGGATCCGATTTAAACAACTCCTGAATAAAATCTACAGGCAGGGAAAAGCAAGGCTATGCCGGGCCCTGGTGTGCTGGGCACTTCCTGTTTGTTTATCCTTGAAGACTGATCACTCACTTCACACGTGAGGATGGTGCAAGGCAGGGAGATCAAGTCACTAGGCACCTGGTGCCATCAAGCAGGGTTCAAACTCATGCCTACCCCCCTCAAAGCCCTCGCTCTTTCTGCCACCTTGGATTAAAACACCAACCTCCCCACCCAGACACCAAGTCTCTGAAACAGCATCCATGAAAGCGAGGATAGGGCCAGATGCCCTGGGTGCTTTCTCGCTCTGGGTCCAAAACCCATCTGTCACAGGAGAATTCAATCTGCAGGGGCCCTCTGAGAGGTGACATGTAAAGCAGGTACTCAGAGGCCAGTGGTCACCACAACGGTGGCTCCTCCATGGAGCTGTGTGGCTAGATTCTTGGTGAAGCTGTGTCTGGAATGTAAGAGCCCAGGGACTCCCTTGGTGGAGCTGTGCTCTGATGAGCCAGACCAGCCTTGTGGGTCCCAGTGCGATTCACACCTCGCCCTTTTGTCTGCCTACTCTCGGCCTTTGCACCTGTGCCCAGTGCCCTGGGCTTCCTTCCCTGCCCCACCACTCCTGACACAAAGCCTCTCATTTTAGGACTAGGCAGAGCACAGATAAATAGGCCAAGACTTGCACAACACTAACCCTTAAGACCCAAAGCAAGACATAAATAAATAAACATGTATACAATGTCGCCTACAACCTCTGGTTGCTAACAGAACTTTCCTGTTTGCCAGTGAAATGCACCCGGAACCTCCACAGCTACTTTGCAGAGCGCATCTACTATGCCATGAAGGTAACTGTTCTGTCTTCTGGGCGCCTGACCTTCAGTCCTACACGGCACAGCTGCAAAGCCAAGGAGCTCAGAGCCACCACCCAAGTCTTCGACACTTGGGTCTCCTCTTATCCCAGCCTCTTGTGGACCAGAATGGTTTTAGTTCTCAAAGGGCAAACCAAGCTAGGGAAGGGAAGCCACAGCTCCTGAAGGCTGAATTTGAGTAGGTGCATTCAACAGGTGTTCATGGTAATGAACTTTCACCACAATCCTGTGAAACTTATGTAGTAATCTGCCCTCCCAGAGGGGGTGAAACCAAGGCTTGTGGTCAAGGTCACACAGCTAGTAGGTGGCAAAGTGTTGATTTGAGTCCAAGCCAGTGCAATTGTCTTTTTTATTCATGATTTTATTTATGCATCATTGCCCACGTGGCCTCCTTGACAAAGCACAGGTCAGGATTGCCAGGAGGTCAAGGCATCCTTTGAACGGGCATGTTTAAGAGGGAGATTGCCACACACAGCAGTTCAACAACGCTGCGTGTGCCAGGGTGCCCGTCTGGGTTTGCCTGTTGTCCAAAAGGCGGCACTGGCCACTCAGATGTTCAAGACATTCATATCAGGGGAGGCTCTGGTATCTGGAACCACAATGGAAGATAGATAGTGAAAATAATTCCTGGAGATTAAAGTCAGCCCACCTTCACTGATTGATGGTTGCTAACATCACCTGAAGCAAGAACCCCAAGCTCTCTGGCTACATCTGGCCAGGAAATGAGAGAGGGCATGGGATTCCCTTGGTCACGTGGCTCCCTCTGACATGAGAGTGATCAAGGATGAAAGTGAGTAGGAGGGTCCTGCATGTGAATTGGCCAGTTAAGCTGATTTCATGATGTTGCTACCCTAGGAAGAGGCCTTATTCCTGGAGCAGTCTAGAATCTGATGTAGCAAATCAAACACACACTGCCATCTGGGGCATTTGGCGTCTAATAAGAGACAAACGAGCAGTGAGTGAGAAGAGATCAAGGGATCCCTTAGCGCATCCCTCAGCGCATCCCTCTCAGTGCTTCACTGCTAAAGCGGAGGCTCATTCCTGTACCTCCATCCCCTACGAAAGCCCCCTGAACCCAACATAGATTTGTCCATTATCACAGAGATGGACCAGGAAGGCAAGAAGTGATGGTTGACTGCTGTGTCTTATCCAGGGAGCTGGAACTCACGATGGGACCCTGATAAGAAACATCGTTTCGAGGAGTGAGATTGACTTAAATCTCATCAAGTGTCGGTTCAAGGAGATGTACGGCAAGACCCTCAGCAGCATGATCATGGTGAGCCATGAGTTCCCATTTCTAACAGCAGTTTTAAACAGAGACCTTACTGGGGACCCTGAAGGCTGTGACCAATGTCATAAGTCACACGTGTCCGTCCCTCCTCAGTGGGTATCACACTCTTGCATTCATTGCTGTGTGCTATGTACAGGGATCAGCAAGGAGGTCGGTGTAGCTAGTGGAGGCCCCTGTACGTTTCACCCAGAAAGTTAGCTTTGCATTTGAGTTATGGTTGCCCCTTTGAAAATGACACACCGAATCCTTGCAGAAGGAACCATATCTGAAGAGTCAGTGAGGGTACATAGTTTAGTCGGAGTCGAAGCGTAGCATTCAAATACAGATACAGGTAGTCCTGACAGCAAAAATTTAAGGACATAAATCATATGAGCTCCAGTGGGCTGCCTAACCTGATTCCAATTAGTGAACGTTCTAGAGCTGAGAAAACACAGTGATTATCACACTGCTATAACTTCAAGAGAAATAGCTCTTCTGGCCATTAATACCAAATGAGGCCTTGACGGCTTCAATAACAGAAGTCAAGTCATGAGAAATATATCCCTAAGTCTTCATTGGCTATTAAGTCAAGCCTCTAGTTATTCTACAAGTGTCCATTGTTCACTACACTTTCCAAGACACACATAGCTTACAATATGCTAAAAAGACACTTCTGCTTTAAGATGTTTCAGAATGGGGCGGTAGGTGGTAGGGGATTGGGGGTGGCAATAGAAACAGCCTGAAATGGAAAACAAAGAAAGACGGGTGACAGTGAGGGGCCTGTGGCATAGGAACCTGTAGAGGGGTGTGCCAGGTCTCCCCCAGAGAAGCACAGCTCCTAGTAATAAGAGCAGCTGCTCCTGATGGAGGTGACTCCAAGTCAAGCCAATGTCACAAACCAACCCCCCTTCTAATTCTCACGTTCCTCCTGTCCTCAGGAAGACACAAGCAGCGACTACAAGAATGCCCTGCTGAACCTGGTGGGCAGTGACCCCTGAAGGCTCAGAAGGACAAGAGCAAAGGCCAAGAAGGTGGAGCCGCTGGGTCCTGCTTGCTCAACCTTGGCCATGGATGGGGATGGGGGTTGGGGGAACCACAGCACAGCTTTCAATCCTCTATCTCCCAGCTTCCAGTGCTTTCCAGCCAGTTTCCCTGACCCAGAAGTAAGGATCAGCCTGGGGCTCCTACTTCCACTGTCTTCCCAAGTCATTTTCAGGTGTGAGCACATTGCCAACCTTAGCATATATCTGATCTGACAAATACCTCAGCATGAAGGGGTCGACAGGGGCTCGTGATGATTTCTTTCTCCCTACCCAGGAGCTTCCCAAACCTGACTGATCACAGAGTCCCCTAGGCTCTCAGCCCACTCCCATCTACTAATCTGAGATCTGCAGAGAATAGACCAGACAATATGGAATTTTAATAAGTGTCTCAGCTGATATGCCTCTCTTTCAGGCAACCAGAGAAGGCCGTGAGAGCCTGTTTGTTTCTGAGCACATGCTTGTGGGCAGCTGAGAAAGGAACACATATATCCAGGCCAAGTGGGCTATCACCAACATTCATTCACCAGCTTCATTTTAAAATACTAGGCTATAAGTAGAAGAAAAATTCTCTCATCATCCTACCAACAGAGAAAGCTGAAAATTAATGGCCCGACACAAGGACACTGTGTTCTAAGAGGCTTGGGCTTCTCTAGTCCTTGATCAAATTAGTGCTCCTTCCTCCCATGATGCAAGCCTGGAGAATCTCTAATCCTCACCAAATGGCAATAGGAACTGGTTGCAGGAGAAGCTGAGATACCTGTGTTGTGCTTTTCAGAACAATAAAGATTTGTACACTGGAACGTAAGTGTCTTTGGATTTTTAGAGGTGACCAAAGTAGGACCGCTTTGATGAGCCAAATTCTACCCCATAGAGTCTACTCTCCAGACTATGCCATCTAGGGCTACAAAGCTTATCCTTTCCCATTAACAACATTTCTGATCTCTGAAGACAGCCCACATATTCTGCCAAGACTTCTTCTGTCAAAGCTAAATGTCCCCAGTCCCTTCAACTGTCCCTCTTAAAGCCCGGTTTGGGGCCAACTCCTCCAAACATTTTCTAGTTTGCAAACTAGAAACTTTTATAGAGTGCAACCCTGAGAATCGTGTGTTTGTTTTCAGGGCTAGACAATATGTTTATACATGTCCTTGTCAGGTCCAGATGTCACGCCACATCGGCGGGACTTCAATTCATTTACAAGCATCTCATCACAGCTCCTGCCAGGGGTCTCTAGGGCAGGACCAGGCTTTCCCCATGCAGGTCACCACATAACAATGATGCTTTATTAAAGGGCAGGTTAATATGCAGCTTTGGGGAGGAAATACCTGGGAGCAAAGAGTGAGGCAGATCAGTGGGGCTTTGAGCTCACACAGAGGAGAGGTAGATTCTGGCTCTGCGCTGCACTGGCTCTTGCGACTCTGACCTAATCGCTTCGTGTGTGTGTGTGTGTCTGTGTGTCTGAGCCTCAGATTCCTTACCTTTACCTGCAGGGGTGGAAAGCCTGCTGCAATTGCTGCTTTCAAACCACCTCAAAGGTAGTGGTAGAAAACCATCATTTTATGATGCTCCTGGGTTCTGTAGGTCAGGAATTCAGACCTGTTGCCCAGTGCGGATAACTTGTCTCTGCTCCAGCAAGTCTGGAGACTCTGTCAGGAAGACCCAAATGTCAAGAGAACTCTAGGGCAGATGCTGGAATCATCTGGAGGCTTCTTCACTCACATGCTGGGTGCTGGTGAGACGGCTGGAAGGCTGGGCTCAGCTGGGACTGTCCCCTAACACTCCTACATGTGACCTCACCAGGGTTGGGGCCCAGGGTAGTGGAAGCCCTTATGTGGCAGCTCAGGGATGCATTTCCTTCTGTGACAAAACCTCACACAGATCACTTCCGTCATGCCCTATTGGTCAAAGTCATCACAATCCAGCCCAGCTTCAAGGGAAGGAAACACGGTCCCCATCTGTCAATGGGACAAATGTCAAAGAATTTGGTGGCCATTCTCTTAAACTCTGAACAAGTAGTTTAAAATATTGAACAACTCATGCAGCACAACTGCCCCATGTGCATGGCTGCTGTCTGTAGGGCTGGAGCAGGGTCTAAGGGACCCCTGCAGGGCCAGGCCTCATCCTTACTCCTGGGTTTCGGGGCTGTCTGTCAGGCCTCGGGCGAGGCTCTCGGGTGGTAATGATTCTTTTTTCTTTTTTTGTTCAAGTCCCCCCCTGGACTTTCTTCCAGTGCTGAGTCACTGAGTCACTTTCAGCCAAAGCCCTTCAGAAAGGACTTAGAAGATCCCTCCACCCTGCAATCCTTTGGAATGCTGGTTCTCTGGGCAAAAGATTCCCTTGTGACCCACCCCAAAACTGGCTTGACATGTCCAAACAGGAACCTCAAGAAAGCTACAGCCAAGGAGACAGCCTAGGAAACGTGGTGATGTCCAACTATGTGCCCAGCAAGGAAATCAATCTGTTTAGCAGAACCGTGCAGTTCATTGTCACTCCCAGTGGATCTCCCCCCATCCCCACAGGGTGGAAGCAGCAGGTCTCCTCAGGTTGGAAAGATGCTCTCTCCACCCAGGGTCACAGCTAGAGCAGCTTGGGGGGTCATGTGCCCGCCCTGTGAGATGGCTCCTGTCTAGCTGAGGGCATTCTCCAGAGAAGGGGCCAGCTAGGTGTTATTAGCTGACTCTTGTGGCCACTGGTGGGGGAAAGGGGCACCGACTGGCAAAGGACCCTGGCCAGGACACTGAGAGTGTCCTCTACCTCCAAATCGTTTTTGCTGGAATAAGCATTGGGGTACTTCTGATGAAAACAGACCCTTTCCTAAAGTACAATACTTTTGCAATTGGAGGTCTGGTCAGTTTGATTTCAGCAAAGAAGGAAAATGAGAGAGTATGTGTGCCCTGCTCGTGGTTCTATAACGAAAAATGTTGTTTTATTTTCTAACTCTCTATAATACATTATATATTCATGGACTTCCTCGATATCCTCAGATCCAAGGTTTCCCATTCTCTGAAACTGGATTCATTTTCTTCCATTGCAATGCCTGGTGGGGTAGGGCAGAAGCTGCTCTAGTCAACTGAGTTCAGAGTTTGTCCTACTACGTGATTGAGACATCGTTTTCATTGGGTACTGGATTCTGTGAGCTATCAAATGACCTTTCATAAATTCCTTTTCTGCTTATACTATCCAGAGAGAATGTTCTTGTTAGCAACCAAGAAGTCTCTCTATTGCACAGAATCACTGCCCTTATGACATCAGAGGATAATTATCTGTTTATGTGTCTCCTTCCAAAAAGCCCCTTGAGGGCAGGAACTTGGTTTTGTTCATTTGTGAACATGCAGTGGCTGGTACATAGCCAGCATTCCGTGAATATTTTTGAACAAACGACAACAAACAAGAGCATGGACTTTGGGAGGACAGAAGCCATCGAGCCTGAGCCAGTCCTTCATCATCTATGATTCTGAGAAGACACTCTGGGCCTTGTGAACTCCCCCGAGGAGGGATGCCTGCTCAGCCAACCCAATGAAAACAGTCCTGAAAAGGATCTAACAGGGAAGGCAGCTTCTTGCAACTCTTTTGGCACCTACTTGGCCCTGGGCCCTGTTTCAGTTTCTGACACTGCAGTGACAAACAAGCCCAGCAGAATCAATCCCTGATTGAGCCCCCTTGTAAGAGCTCGTCACACCTGACCACCATCCCACGGGGCACTCGGGCAGTGGCCAGAACCGAGCACACGCCCACCAGTATTGGCTTCTTGCCACCAGGGGGACAGGGCTAGCATGCTGGGCCTGGCCTCTTTCTACTTTCTCCTTGAGCAAGGGGTCATTTTGCTGAGGGTTGACTACTTGGACAAAATCAGCATACTTTGGTAAGAAGCAAAAGGAGGAATAGATTTGTGGTCAACACCTTACGTTGTCTGTTACTACGGCCAAGCATTCTAACTGCAACCAGGTTGGAGCTGGCCAGGTATGTCTTCATAAAGAAGGCGATGCTTGAGCAGGGTCTCAAAGGATGACTCTGTGCTTATCAGTTAGACAGGACAGGGAAGAACATTCTAGGCAGAGGGAGGAATGCAAACATCCAAGAAGTCTGGTCTCCATCAGACTGCAGGAATGGTGGGAAAGTCAAAAGATAAAAATGTCAGCAGCCAAGTCAGGGAGGTATCAGGCTGAGAAGCTCAAACTACTTCCAGGGCAACCGGAGCCTTTCAGGGCTCAGGCAAGGGGCACCTGGGATGGAACTTAGTAAGATTTCCGGCAGCGCTACAAAGGTGAGTGTGCCTGCGTGAGTCTGGAGGAGGGGAGCCCAGAGCCGGAGCTATTGCCGCTACCGACAGCAACTCCCACCACCCTTCCTGCCTAGTGCTTTGTGGTCCTGGAGATAATTCCCAAGGGGGAAGCTGAGCTTCGACACTCTCTGTCCTGATCCTGGGAAGTGAAATCTTTCTATGTAGTTGTGATGTAGCCTCAGGCCACTGCATCTCTGTCCCTGTCGTGAGGAGTGGATGTTGATTTCCAAAGCTCTCACCATCAGCCCATAAATTCTGAAATAGCTCTGTGAGCCCTGAGCCTGAGTGTGAGGTTCTGGGGACTTCCATGGCCCTGAGTAGGCGTCCAAGTTCCCTCATGGGATTGGGCTGAAGTGGACCTGTCTGATACCCCGGTGGCCTGGGATACCTTTGTTCCCCTGCCAGCCTGCTCCTGGCTCTGGGCCTGGCCCTGGGGCTGTGCCGTGATGGAATTCTGGGGCTACCAGCTTGGAGATTAGGGTTTACACCACCTCTGTGATGTGCTCTGGAGCTAGACTCCCACCAGCGTCTCCCAGACCCAAAACCTGGGGGTGCCTGACACTCAGTCTTGACTGGACACGCTTGCCTCACTCTGTCTGGGCCAGTCAGCTCTGACACAGGACCACAGCTTTACAGCCAAGCCTTCCTCTCCAGAACTCAGTATTTCTTTTACTCCCAGAATGCCTTGCTGCCAGAGTGACCAGGTTAGCCATGGGTGAGTCATGACTGCCCTATCCCACTGCCCCTGTGTCTGCTGTTTGCAGCTCCTCACAGATAAGTTTCCCCTCCCTCACCTCCATCCCACCCTGTCATAAATTGATCCTAATTGAAACAGAAGTCAGTCATCTAAGCTCTGCCCCTGGCCTGTTGCAATATAGGCCCTCACTGATTAACCTAGGGTGAACCGACTCACCACAAACGCCAGACTCTGCCGTGTTCCCTGGGTCTCCCTGTGCCAGTCTGACCGGGGCCCATTGCCCCATGTTGTCTTTCGTTTCAGCCCCTCCTCCCCTTCCTAGGCTGCCTTTATTCCTCTGTTCCCATTCCTAGATCTGTGTTCTGAAGGAACACACCAGCAGGGGCAGACATTTCCACACCTTAGGTGAAGTCACTGCTCTGCGTTCCTCCCCAGCTCCCTGTGTGACCGTATGTGAACTGTAAAGCCTCCTCTGCCCCCAGAGAGCACAGCACCCTCGCACAAGCAGGCAGAGCCCAGCCTTGCATGGGTACAGCAGGAAGCCCCAAGCTGGCCTAGACTCGAATTAGCAGAAAGGAGTGGACACCCACTGCCCAGGAAGAGAGGGCTGAGGCGCTGTGGAGGGGGATCCCTGGCCCTCGTCAGCACTGGGTACGGGGAATTCCACGTTTTCTTATATATCAGCTTTCTGGAGTGTCCTCACTGCGGAGCAGTAAGCTTCTCCAATTAGATTTCAAAAACACTTGGTTATGAAGATCCTAGGAGCAGGACAGGAATAAAGACGCAGACGTAGAGAATGGACTTGAGGACACAGGGAGGGCGAAGGGTAAGCTGGGACGAAGTGAGACAGTGGCATGGACATATATACACTACCAAACGTAAAATAGATAGCTAGTGGGAAGCAGCCACATAGCGCAGGGAGATCAGCTCGGTGCTTTGTGACCACGGGGTGGGGGGGATAGTTAGGGTGGGAGGGAGACGCAAGAGGGAGGGGATATGGGTATATATGTATATGTATAACTGATTCACTTTGTTATACAGCAGAAACTAACACACCATTGTAAAGCAATTATACTCCAATAAAGATGTTAAAAAAAAAAAAAAACTTACCTGCACTGACCCTCAGTGGGTCACTGTTGCACTCACCTCCTTAGCCCACTTTGTTCCCTGGGGAGGCAAATGCCCAAGGCCACCTGGCTGGACACAATAAAGATACACCTTGGACTTCAAGGCTACTGACTCCTACATATTTTTCTTTAATTAGTTACTTTTTAAATATTAAATGTAATGTGCATCTGGTAAAAGAAAAATTAGAGATAAATCATAGAAATAAACTTAAAAGCTTCTCAAATAGACAGAATATCTTCACCACCTTACAATAAGAAAATATTTCTTAGACAAGACAGAGAAAGCAGTAACTACAATGGAAAAACATTGATAAATTGAACCTCACCAAAATTTTAAACTTTGCCAGTAGAAAAATGAATAGAGGACTTCCCTGGTGGCGCAGTGGTTAAGAATCCACCTGTCAATGCAGGAGACATGGGTTTGATCCCTAGTCCAGGAAGATCCCACATGCTGCGGAGAAACTAAGCCCGTGTGCCACAACTACTGAGCCTGCGCTCTAGGGCCCGCAAGCCACAACTACTGAAGCCCACGCGCCTAGAGCCCATGCTCCCCAACAAGAGAAGCCACCACAAGGAGAAGCCTGCGCACCGCAACGAAGAGTAGCCCACGCTCGCGGCAACTAGAGAAAGCCCGCACGCAGCAACGAAGACCCAACACAGCCAAAATTAAATAAATAAAATAAATAATTTTTTTAAAAAAATCATCCATCTCCCAGTTAGACTGGGAGAAAGTATTCACAAAACATACCAAACAAGGCACTTGATGCCAGAATATTTAAGAATTCGTACAACTCTTAGTCAAAGAGTACAGACTTCCAGTCATAAGATGAATAAGCTCTGGAGATCTAATGTACAGCAGAGTGATTGTGGTTTTAATGCTGTATTATATGCTTGAAAGCTGATAAGATAGTAGATCTTAAATGTTCTCAAAACAAAACAAACGGTAATTATGTGATGTGATACAGGTGTTAACTAATGCTATGGTGATAAGCATTTTACAACACATAATTGTATACTTCCAACTTACACAATGTTATAGGTCAATTATATCTTGATAACGCTGGAGAAAAAGAAAGAATTTCTACAATTCAATAATAAAAAGCCCAATTTAAAAATGGGCAAAAGTCTTGAGAAAACACTTCACAAAGGAATATAGCCAATACTCACATAAAAACTGCATAATCATCAAAAATTTCAAGTAGGCTCATCTATTTTGCTAGTGAGAAAGTAAACGATGCAAAACGATGCTGTACAACAAAGTGAATCAGCTATACGTATACATATATCCCCATTTCTCCTCCCTCTTGCGTCTGCCTCCCACTCTCCCTATCCCACCCCTCTAGGTGGTCACAAAGCACTGAGCGGATCTCCCTATGCTATGCGGCTACTTCCCACTAGCTAGCTATTTTACATTTGGTAGTATATATTAGTCCATGCCACTCTCTCACTTCGTCCCAGCTTCCCCTTCCCCCTCCCCAGGTCCTCAAGTCCATTCTCTACATCAGCATCTTTATTCCTGTCCTGCTCCTATGTTCTTCAGAATCTTTTTTTTTTTTTTTTTTAGATTCCATATGTATGTGTTAGCATACGGTATTTGTTTTTCTCTTTCTGACTTACTTCACTTTGTATGACAGACTCTAGGTCCATCCACCTCACCACAAATAACTCAATTTCATTTCTTTTTATGGCTGAGTAATATTCCAGTGTATCTAGATGCCACATCTTCTTTATCTGTTCATCTGTCAACGGGCACTTAGGTTGCTTCCATGTCCTGGCTATCGTAAATAGAGCTGCAATGAACATTTTAGCACATAACTCTTTTTGAATTATGGTTGAAAACTAATATACGATGAAAGAAATCAGACTACTAATTGCCCTGGGATTTGGGGATGCTGTGATGTAGCAGAGATTAACTGGAAGGGGAACAAAGGAACTTTCTGGGATGTTAGCAATGTTCTAAATCTTATAAAGAGTGGATTATAGGAGTGCATGCATTTGCCAAACATAATGAATTGTAAAACTTATGATTTGTGCATTTCATTGTATGTGAATTAGTCATCAATAGAAATATTATGAATAAAGCTGCTATGAACATTTGAATGCAGTTTGTGTGGGGACTTAAATTTTAATTTCTCTAATAAATTTCTAGGAATGCAGTTGTTGGGTAATATGATAAATGCAAGTCACTGCTCAATGGACATTTAGGATGTTTGGGGTTGTTTGTTATTGAAAATATGCTGCAATAAACATCCTCGTATGACTTCATACAGTACAGTCATAGGATAGACTCCTAAAATATAGTGCATGGATCAAAGCGCATGTGGAATGGTAACTGAGATAAATTTTGCCAAATTGCTCCCAAACTGACATTCTCATCAATAAAGAAGCAAAGTACCAGTTTCCTAACCCTCGCACTAACACAGTAAATTTTCAAAATTTGATCATTGCTAATCTGGTAAGTAAAGTAATAAATTGACATTTTAATTTGTCTTCCTACAACAAGTGGTTTTGAACACGCGATGCTTTTTGCATATAAAAAGCCCTTTGTACTTGTTTTCGTATGAATTGTCAGCCAATGTCCTTTCTCCCTTTTAGTGAGTTTAGTGAATTAGCCATGTTTCCCTGGTTAATTCTCTCTCCCACTACCAGAATGGAATATCACATTTGTTTATCCCTTCATCAGTTGATGGACATTTGGATTGTTTCTACTTTCTGGCTATTATGAGTAATACTGTCATGAATATACCGACAAGAGATTTTGTGAGGGCATATATTTTCAAATTCTTGAATATATACCTAGGAGTGGAATTACTTGGTCATATGGTAATTCTTCATTTCACTTTTTGAGGAACTGCCAAACTGTTTTCCAAAATGACTGAACCATTTTATATTCCCACCAACAATGTATAAGATTTCCAGTTTCTCCACATCATCATAAACACTTATTATTATCTGTCTCTTTTATTAAAGCCATCCTAGCGAGTGTATGGTGGTATCTTATTGTGGTTTTGATTTGCATTTACCTACTGACTAATGATGTTGAACATTTTTTCATGTGCTTTTTGGCCATGTGTATATCTTCTTTAGAAAAATGTTTATTCAGATCCTCTGCCCATGTTTTCATTAGGTTATTTGTCATTTCCTGTTGAGTTGTAAAATTGTTTATATATTCTATATGCAAGTCCCTTATCATATTTATGATTTGCAAATATTGTCTCCTATTCTGTGGATTATCTTTTGACTTTCTTGATAAGGTCCTTTGAAAAGCAAAAGTTTTTAATTTCGATGATATCCAGTCTACTTAGCTTTTGTTTTCTTGCTCTTTCATTGGGTGTCATATGTAAGAATCCTTTGCCAAGTTCAAGGCCATGAAAATTTACTCCTATAATTTCTTCTAATAGCTCTTACATTTAGAATTTTGATCCATTTTGAGTTAATTTTTGTATATAGTGTGAAGTAATGGTCCAATTTAATTCTTTTGCATATGGACATCCAGTTGTCCCAGCATTATTTATTGAAGATTTTGTTTCCCCATTGAATTGTCTTGGCAAAAATCAATTAACCATATATGTGAGGGTTTTGTTTCTGGATCCTCATTCTATTCCATTTCCAGTGCCACACTGTCTTGATTATTATAGCTTTGTAGTAAATTTTGAAATTAGCAAAAGCAGGTGTGCAACATTGTTTTTCTGTTTCAAGATTATATTGGCTATTCTGGGTCCCTTGCATTCCCATATGAATTTTAGCATTAGCTTGCAAATTTCTGAGAAAAAGGCAGGTGAGATTTTTATTGGGATTGCATTAAATCTGTAGACCAGCTGGGAAGTATTGCCATCTTAACAATATTAACCCATCCAAATCCATGAACATAGGCAGTCTTTCTATTTATTTATGTCTTCTTTAATTTCTTTTAATGGTGTTTTATGGTTTTCAGTATACAAGTCTTGCACTTACAACTCTGTCTCCGTCTTTACTTCCTGCTTTCTCTGTGCCTCAAGGTCAGTTGGAGGTTAAGCCCTATGCAGGTCTTGGGCAAGTGTACAACACAGCACATGCATGCAGCCTTCTAGAATTCCAGGAATATGCCACAGCTTTTCCAAGCCCCTATGAATACCTCATTCCCCAGTTTTTCCTTTTAAGCGTTTTGATCAGTTTCTTGTTATCCCCAGCTGGTACTGCCACCCCAGGCCGCTGATTGTTTTTGGCAAATGTCCTCAGATTAGGGCTGTTTGCACAGAGTAAGCTCTAAGCCATGTCAAATAAAAGTAATCCCTAAGAAGGGATATTTTCCAGGGAGCTGTCAGATCAAATACTGACAATTCTTTGGGGATGGGGTTTTTTGGAAAGTTCCAAACCATTCTGTCTTTTTCAGGGGCTGCCAGGCTGCTGGTTTCCACAGCTACCAGGGGTGTGAGGCCTTTGGTTTTCAAGTCTACAGTGGAGCTTGAGAGGAGGATGGGAATAAGGCAAGTTAAAACACCATAAAATTTGCTATTCTGATCATGATTCAGCCATTTCACTTCAATAAATGACACTCAGATTGTTCAAAACCTTTGGTTTTTCCCAAGAGCTCTGAAGAAGTTGATTTCAACAATTTTTGCCAGCATCCTCATTGCTTTAATGGAGGAGCATATTTTCAGAGGTCTTATTTTGCCATTCTGGAAGTCCTTCTCTTGGTTTGAATTTTTATGTCATTTTTCATTTGTTTGTTTTGGGGATTTTTTAAACTTGGCTTTTAAAGGGATGGTTTTTCACTGGACACCCTTAGAATTTTTTTTCTTTAAAGTCAAATATTCATTTATTAGGATCTGTCTCAGTGTTGACCACTCTGTATCAATTTCCCTTTCAGTCAGTACATTCAAGTCTTCCTTTATTTCAGGAAAGTTGTTTTGAATGTTGACCCTAACTTTTTTTCTAACCCCTAGTTCAGATTTCCCTAACCAAGGGGGCAGAATGTCCTCCTCTGCGCTGAATGGCCTCTGTCTTCTTCTGCTGAAGGTTGCCGTGCACCACTTGCAATTCAGAACAGGGCCTCTCTGTGGAATCTTCTCTTTGAAAATACCCAGGACCTCCAAGACTAGAATGGATAGAGGTAATGAAACGCCTCCACTCACTGAAAGCTCAGAATTGTCCTGTGTGCCCCAGTCCCAGAGACCAAAAAAAGCCTGTCCCCTCAAGATTTGACTCCAATACCCGTGGCTGCTGTGAGCATCAGGAGAGTAGCCTGATGAGCGGCCAGTGGGAGGGTCAGAAGTTTGCCCTGCAGACCACAGGGCGCCCTCAGCCAAGGAAGATGGATGGTCAGGGGCTGTGGAAGGCAGAGTGAGGGATGAGAAATGATGCAGCCCTTAGCCCTAATTGGATTCTGGGTTTCCGTGGGGTGCGCTATCACTGCTTATAAATGTGGCCCAGTGGAAGAATTGAGTTATCAACCAAGCAGATTCCTGAGCCACAGATCATCCTGTCCTCCAGAACGTGATTAAAGACTGAGCACTGCTCAGGAAGACCTCCACAGCTGTGGGCTTGGAGGATAGTTTTTTTCTGTTAAAGCACAAGAAAAAAGAGGCCAACAAATATTATCTTAGGCCTGGCTATGTTCCTTGCTGGCTCCAAAAGCTTGAGAAGTCCGGGGTGTGTGCGTGTGTGTGTGCGCGCGCGCGCGCGCGCGCGCGCGTGTGCACGTGTGCAGGAGCATATAATCAGCATGAATAGGTGAAAGTTGACTCCCCCTACACCTCCCCCACCCTGAGTATATAAAGACTGTCCTTTGAGGATGAGAAAGTAGGAAGACATCCCCACACCTCAGCATTCATGCAGTCAATTAGCAAACTTTAGTAAAGTGCCAACAATGTGCAACGCCCAGAACTCAGACATCACATCTTAACCAAGTGACGGAAGAGGAAGAGAGCAACCACTCATGGAGGGCTTACCATGTGCCAAGTGTGTGCTAATTTCATATTATGCCATTAGTAGGCTGTGTCCATGCCTCCTATAGCTCACTCCCACCTTCCACAAAATCACACCATTAGTGATGCATTCCTTTGGGTCCTTGTAAGTTTCCTAAAAGGGAATATAACCACACAAGGGGAAAGAGCACTGAGGGACCTCTTGGGAGACAACTCCAGGTCAGCTGTGTTACCTTAGGCAAATCACCCACCGTCTCTGGACCTGTTTCTCCTTCATAAAATAAGGGTGGTATTCTCCAAGTTCTCCTTTAAAATCTGACTTCTCAGTCATTATTTTGTGAAGCGTAGGTCTTAAGTCCTGAGCCCACCAGAGTAGAGCCAGGAAAAGCCTGGAGAGTTGGGAGAGGGACAGGATGCAGGACTCTGAGTTATTCCTTTGAAGGCTGAGCACAGAAGGCTCAGGCTCTGGCCTTCATGGGCCCCTTAACCTTCTCCACTGGGGCCACACGCCCGCAGTGCCATAGTTTCTGCCCCAGCTCAGCCCCTGGTCCCAACAGGTTGACATGGTGAGCAGGACAAAGTGGAGAGGGACAGCCCACTAGCCCTGCCATTACCAGGAAGTGACCTTGGGGTAAGTAACTTTACTTCTCTGAGTCTCAGCTTCCTCCCCCTCACTCCTGTTCGGGGACCACTCCTCATTTCCCTTCCTAAAGTCTAACCCACCCCATCACCATTATTTTCTCTCTGTCCCTTGGTTTTTCTCTTCAGGGAAATTACTACATTTTGTAGCCATCGTCTGTTTATTAGGGGGAAGGGTATCTGTCCCCCTCTCTGGAATGTGAGCCTCATAAGAGAGGAATTTGCCTCATTCATGTTTAATCTCCAATGCTCACAACATTGTTCAATGTGTATTTCCAACACTAGCAGTAATAAAACAGCAATAACAATAGTAAACCCATATTTGGACCTCACTTTCAGGAGAGAAATAACCCCTGGCTTGGACTCACCTGCTAGGAAGGGCCCCCAGGCCATGACTGCCCCATGATCTTGCCCTTCTGTGCCAGCCTGGCCTCTCCCCTGGGCCGAGTGCTGGCAGGCTGGGCATGTTCCAGGCCAGGGTGCAGCCCTCTTGGGCATGTCCCTCCCAAGCCCCGACTGGACCAGCCCAGTACCAAGCAGGCAGAAGCTCCCTTGCCTCCCCTGCTGCCCTGCTGGGTCTCAGGAAGTGCTCACTGACGATGCCCATGCTTGTCAGTTCCCACAGTGAGATGCTGGGCAGGTCCCAGGTGGCCTCGTTTTTCCATTCAGCCGAGGAACATTTCAGGCTCACCCACCCCCACCAGCATGGAGACCACACGTCAGGCCAACCTGGAGGCATAAGGCTTTAGCAATTTAGGAGTTGCAACAAGGCAGATAAAGAGCTCAGGAATGCCTTCAATCTAAGAAAAGGTGTGTGATCCTCATTCTCTGTAACTCAAGCACCTGATCTCCCCTTCCCTTTGCCAATAAAACACAGTTCCAGCCTCAATTTTCCCCCCATTCCTTCCGCACGGTGAGTTTCCTCACAGCCTCCAAGTCAGGGTGAGGAGAGTGCCCAGAAATGTCCCATTTTAAGCCAACCCAATCGCCCATATTTGAGAAAAGGAGTTAAATAAGGGACAGCAACCAACAAACCAGAGCCTCTTGGCTGTTCTGGTCCTAAAGGTTCTAAAGGTAAAAAGACCTTAGAGCATTTGAGGATCAGGATGGGCAAGTAACACGACCAAAGTCACACAGCCAGAAGGCAACAAAGCCAGGATTTCACCCCGCTGATACCCCAGATGCTGTAGCCTGCTGTGCCCTGCTCACTGGCCACTCGCCGTGGGCTTGTGGGTCAGTCCTGCTGTTGGTGTGCTCAGTAAACCGATCCTTGTGGCATGATGCCCTGCCTCCTGCGTGGTGGGCATCGGCTGACCCTCCCCCAACAAGTCTGGTCCCCACCATCCTCCTGAGAACACTGGCAGGGCTGTTTCATCTGTTGCAAGCCCAGAATTCAGGTCCTCTGAGTTTTTCCAGGGCCTGTAAAAATGTTTGCGACATGAGAAACCATTAGGAGCTCCAAACTTCTCAAATGCTACGAAAAACATCTTTTGACGAAATATGTAGGTATTTTAATCCCAGGCCTACAATATGTAACATTATGTCAACTAGGGAACTTGTTGTTTTATAGTAGTTATATATAAACTGCATGTAATGAGGGTGGATGTGGTGGTTTTACTGTTTGAAATGGGGTGGGTGGAGTCCCCAAGGGATAGAGTGTAGTGGGCAGTGACTTTTTTTTTTTTTAATTAATTTATTTATTTATGTATTTTTGGCTGCATTGGGTCTCCATTGCTGCACGCGGGCTTTCTCTAGTTGCGGCAAGCGGGGGTTACTCTTTGTTGCGGTGCACGTGCTTCTCATTGTGGTGGCTTCTCTTGTTGCGGAGCATGGGCTCTAGGTGCACAGGCTTCAGTAGTTGTGGCTCGTGGGCTCTAGAGCGCAGGCTCAGTAGTTGTGGTGCATGGGCTTGGTTGCTCCGCAGCATGTGGGATCTTCTCGGACCAGGGATCAAACCCATGTCCCCTGCATTGGCAGGCGGATTCTTAACTGCTGCGCCACCAGGGAAGTCCGGCAGTGACTTTCTTAAAATGGCCCCGACCCCCTCCCTTACTCGGCTCAGCCATCAGGAAGCAGTCCCCTCCAAGGGCCACACACCTCCTTTCCTGGGACATTCCTTGGCACCAAAGGTGGTTTAGTCAGACTGTTTCAGGAACCACCAGTGAAAGAGGCCTGTGGTCACCCCACAGGGATGTGCTGCATCTTCCCAGCACTCAGCTTTTGACCATGATGCAGGTGTAAAGATAGTGAGCCATGAATAGGGCATCTCTCTGTGCCAGGCACTGAATCACACTCCCTCTCACTCATCCTCCCAGCAACAATGTGAGCTGCCGAGACAACACTGGAGCTTGGTGTGATCACGCACTTACCCACGCAATGAGTGAGTGAGCAGTGCCAACTCACGAGGCATTGGATCTGCCCAGAACCAAAGTCCAGGATCCTCCCACTGCTTGCCTCTTAAAGAGCCCTTTGAGCTTTCCATTCTTTTATTCCTTCACCTCCTATTCTTCTGAAGATAGCCTGAAATTTAATCTTGTAAATTTAAAATGAATAAAGCCCATAGGGCAGAAGCAAAGAGAAGGGAGGGCCATTAATGAATGAAGGAATCCAACACATTTCTGCAGTGTCAAGTGTATATGAGGATTCCAGAGGAGGTGGGAGAGGTTCTCTTCACACACTTAGCAGGCATGACAGAGGCTGCAAACAGGTAACGTTTCAACACTTCATTCAGAATGGTAAAATACTGATACTAGTAGACTTTGATAAGACATATACGTATTGTAATATCCAGAGAAACCACTATACAAAGAGATACACTCTTAAACCTAATAAACAAATCAATATAGAATCCTAAAAATTGTTCAAGTAACCCATAAGGAGGCAAGAAAAGAGAAACATAAGAACCACAGAAAACAAACCTAAAACAAATAATAAAATGGCAGATTTAATCCCTAACATCTCAATAATTGCCTTAAATTAAATGGTCTAAATGCACCAAGCATGACAGAAATTAGCAAAATGGATGTTAAATGAAAAAAAAAAAAAGACCCAACTATATGCTATTTACAAAAATCTCACTTCAAATTCAATGACAAAGGTAGATAGAACATAAAATGATGGGAAAAAACAATACAAACATGAATTTAAAAATTAGGGGGGGGGGGTGCTTCCCTGGTGGCACAGTTGTTGAGAGTCTGCCTGCCGATGCAGGGGACACGGGTTCGAGCCCTCATCTGGGAGGATCCCACTTGCCATGGAGCAACTAGGCCCGTGAGCCACAACTACTGAGTCTGCGCGTCTGGAGCCTGTGCTCTGCAACAAGAGAGGCCGCGATAGTGAGAGGCCCGCGCACCGCAATGAAGAGTGGCCCCTGCTTGCCACAACTAGAGAAAGCCCTCGCACAGAAACGAAGACCCAACGCAGCAAAAAAATTAATTAATTAATTAATAAACTCCTACCCCCAACATCTTCTTTAAAAAAAAAAATTAGGGGGGACTTCCCTGGCGGTCTAGTGATTAAGAATCCATCTTGCAATGCAGGGGACACTGGTTCGTTCCCTGGTCAGGGAATTAAGATCCCACATTCCACGGGGCAACTAAGCCCATGCACTGCAACTGCTGAGCCTACTCACCACAACTAGAGAGAAGCCCCTACACCACAGCTAAGATCCGATGCAGCCAATAAATAAATAAACAATTTTTAAAAAAAGAAGGAAAAAAATAAAAATTAGATGTGTATATATATCAATATCTGATAAAGGGAACTTCAGAAAAAGGAAAATTACTAGAAACAAAGAGGGACGTTATAAAATGATAAAAGGATCAATTCAGGAGGAAGACATAACAATACTACATGTGTACACACCGAACAACAGAGCCTCAAAATAGGTGAAGAAAAAACTGATGGGGCTGAAAGGAGAAGCACGGAAATCCAAAATTATAGTTGGTAACTTCAAACAACTTCAAATTTGTAACATCTGGACACAAGTGTGGGTAACCTGGAGATGCAGTACTTGTGACTGGCAACTGAACTGAGGTCAGCCTGAGGGACAGAACCCTTAAAACTGTGGGGTCTGTGATTACTTTGGGTAGTTAGTGTCAGAATTGAATTGAATCGTAGGGCACTGAGTTGTGTCACAGAATCAGAGATTTGGTGTTGATCTTGGAGAACTGGAGAACTGATTGGTGTTGGAAAAGATACCACATGTTGGGTGTCAGAAGCAGTGTCAGAAAGAACATCACAGTGGCAAAGGGAAATTCAGGTAGAAAGAGAGCATCCCGGATTATCCAGTGGAATCCCAGCAATCTTTAAACGGGGAAGATGGAGGCAGCAGAGGAGGTCAGAGTGACGTCATGGGAGAAGGACTGGACCCACCATTGCTAGTGATGGAGACGGATGGAGAGGTACCAAGCCAAGGAAGGCAGGCAGTCATAAGAAGCTGGAAAGAGCAAGAAAACAGATTCTCCACTAGAGCCTCCAGAAGGAGGAACACAGCTCTGTGAACACTTTAGCCCAGTGAGACCAATTTCAGACTTCTGACCTCCAGAACTGTAGAATTTGTGAAATTTTAAGCCACTAAATTTGTGGTAATTTGTTACAGCAGTGGTAGGCAAATAATACAGGAAATATAGTTGCTAATACTCATCTTATATGCGATGGGGTGTTCAGTATGCTGTGATTAGCCCTGTATTAGTCAGAAAGCTAATACACTGGGTTAGAGCTAATGATGAAATGTTTAGGCTCATGTAGCCGTGAAGGTCAAGAGGCAAACTAGGCTTCAGGTGAGACGGATCCAGCAGTCTTCCCCATCATCAGAACTCAGTCTCTCTCTCTCTCTCTCTCTCGTTAGCTCCCCCTCTCACAATTGTTGGCCTCTGGGTTGTGTTTCTCAGGCAGGATCTCTCCACATCGTGGCCCAGAAGGACCCTACGAGAGTAAATGTTCCATTTACCTGCTAGAGGTAGTCCCAGAGAAAAAGAAAGATGTCTTAGTAGTAAAAGGCCTGGGGAAGATGCTTAATGGCCTGGGTTAGGTAACATGCCCAGTATTGAGGCAGTTGCCATGGCTAAAGAGATGGAGTGCACTGACTAGCCGGCCAGGAGCACGCTCCAGCCTAGCCCCAGGAGAGAAAGGAAGATACCCTCCCAAAAGAAAGAGGGGTGGGGAGTATGGGAACAGACCAAAACTGGCTGCCACGGTCCATTACCCTGACTGAGGTTAATGAAATGCGGGACCAAGGTATAATTACACAGTGTAGTTATAAAAGTAAATAACAGAAGAACTAAAAAAACTTACGGGAAACCATTAAACTTGGGAAAATGAAGGGAGGAAGGAGAGGCATATCTATGAAGCAATTTCTTTTTTCCACTGTAGGGCTCAATAAATTTTCTACAGATAATGGATCAAGAAATAAGACTACACACGCATGCTATTTAGAGTTATGGAGGTATCCAACAGAAGGACTAAAAATGGAAATGTTTAAAAGAAGTTTGCTTCTGGAGACTGAGACCAGGACTGGGGAGAAATGAGGTTGGCAACTGTTTTCTTTTTTTTTTATTATTTATTTATTTTTGCTGTGTTGGGTCTTCGTTTCTGTGGGAGGGCTTTCTCTAGTTGCGGCGAGCAGGGGCCACTCTTCATTGTGGTGCGCGGGCCTCTCACTATCGCGGCCTCTCTTGTTGCGGAGCACAGGCTCCAGACGCGCAGGCTCAGTAGTTGTGGCTCACGGGCCCAGTTGCTCCATGGCATGTGGGATCCTCCCAGACGAGGGCTCGAACCCGTGTCCCCTGCATTGGCAGGCAGATTCTCAACCACTGCGCCACTAGGGAAGCCCCTTGGCAACTGTTTCCTTTCATCATAAACTCTTCTGTCCTATTTGATTTGTTCCTATTTGTATGCATTACGTCGATGACAAGATATACTGTGATAGTGAAAGATCATTAAATATTGATATTTGGATGACCGGCCTAAGCTAGTATTGTGACTCCATTTGGGATGAAATTTTAGGGTCAAATACAATGAAGATGATTTGAAATCATCTTTATTAGCATTTAACTTATGCTTTTTAAGAAGCAAACTACCTTGTTTCTTATCTGCTGGGCTGAACCTCTAGGAGTTTGACCTGCTATGTCACAAGTTTCTATAAAAGATAGATGTCCCAAGGCTTTAAAAACAAACCAGGCTTCCCTGGTGGCGCAGTCGTTAAGAATCCACCTGCTAATGCAGGGGACACAGGTTTGAGCCCTGGTCCGGGAAGATCCCACATGCCACGGAGCAACTAGGCCCGTGAGCCACAACTACTGAAGCCCACACACCTAGAGCCGTGCTCCTCAACAAGAGAAGCCACCGCAATGAGAAGCCCACGCACCGCAACGAAGAGTAGCCCCCACTCAACGCAACTAGAGAAAGCCTGTATACAGCTACAAAGACCTGATGCAGCCAAAACAAAAAAGTAATAACAAATAGATGAAGGAATGAATGGATGGACCTCTTGTCAACCCCCTTTCTACAGGAGACAGCAAGTTCTCACAAGAAGACCTGCCCCTCCCCCATTTATCTGTTTCGCAGACATATGGCTCATCTGTCTCCGGCATCTGTCCAGAACACTGACCACACCATGCTCATCTCTCTGCTCCTGCCAGCTCTGGCCCTGGGAGATGAATGGAAGCTACCTGAGATCAGCTGGCCGGGATCCCATTCACCTTTGCTTTCCTGAGGCCTGACTTGGTGCTCTGACTCTTGGCCTAGATCCCCATCTCCAGTTGCCCAGAATCCAGGCCTGGCTTCTTCATACCCGAATTTTCTATTGACTTAGAGGTCACAGCCCCTAGGTGTCCACGTTTGGGAAGGTCCCTGAGGTCATCGGCATCCCTTTGTTATCAGTCCCAGGCTTTCCAGACCGTCTTAACCACCTGAAGTGACAGGGACCCCATCCCTCCCTAGTGGCTACTCCTTCCCCAGGAAAGTAAATAATCATTGCCCAGCTTCCCTATGAGCCAAGGGGCAGCACTAGGACCAAGATGTGGGAGCCACTGAGGCAGACTGAAGAGGTCAGGTTCCCCGGGCAAATGGGCCAGAGAATGACATGGGGAGGGGGACAGGGTGGGTGGGTGTGCAGCACAGAATCTAAGGCTATTGAAATCGTTCTTGGAGTCCAACTCCCTCAATTGGCAAATGGGGAAATCAAGGCTGGGAGAGGTTGGAGATTTACCCTGGTCACATAGAGAGTTTGTGGCCAGGCTGAGCCCAGACCTCAGGTCCCTTGCTGCCTGTCACATGACAAAGTCCATGACTCCAACACTCCCTTCTATGTAGTCTTTTGAAGTGTTTATGCACTAAAAATAATTGAAAACCATTTTAATCGGGTACATTGCTTTAAATCCCTTCCCCAACAGGAAATATGCAGACTCGCTGGCGGGAGGCTTGGCAGATGGCCTTGAACTTCCTTGACTTTCCCACGCCCAGGCTGAGGTGTTCGTACAGTGCTGTCGCCCGCCCGAGCCCAAGCTGAATGGCTGAGGCTGGAGTTCAATGATAACAGCGCCTTCCAGGTATCACTCTCTAGCCAGAAGCTGGATTAATATTCAGAGCAGATTGGAGGAGAAATCTAATTGAATTCAAAACATAATAAATTGAAGCCAAATCATTCAATTTATGGCAGTGTCTTCTGGCATCTTGTAATTTTGCGTCACGTTCATTTGGAGCCAATCAAATTAGGGTGCTCGTTAGCAGCCGAGGTGTGCATTGAGGCTGGAGCCATGCTCCCTGCTCTGGTGGTAATGAGGTCTGTGCAGCAGGATAATTCAGGAGGCAGCTGGGTGGAGGAGGCTGTGAGGGCACTGCGATCACTGCCTCGTTATCAGGAAAATTGACTCGGGGAGGAGTGAGCCTGGATTCCAGTCCTGCTGCTTGCTTACAGGGTGGCTTGGCCTTCACCTTCTGCAGCCTTGGTCTTCTCACTGGGATAGGAACAGTGCACACCTCTAAGGCTGAGTGAGTATGAAATGAGATCATGTGGTAATAAGCATCTCCTCCTCCAGTTCCTCAGAGGTCACTTCTGTTCTCTGCTCCACCACAGCCCACAGCCCCATTGATGGTGCTCCTTGGTACCCAGTTCTTGCCCACAGGCCTCTGGCTTAGCCAACCACCTGGGGTCCACCCTACCTCTCCAGGGGAGCCCTGTCAAAGATTCTGTGGCCATCAAAAGACACACGACTCAAAGCAATCTTATGGGCTTGCCGTCCTCAAAGCCCACAACCAGGACTTTGAGGTGTGGCTGGGCCCAGGAGTTCAAATAGGGTCCTCGACACTCCCTAGTCACCTCTAGACTCTGCAGGCCTCCACTTGGCTTCGGCTTCAGACACATTCTCTCCGTGAGACAGCAGAAGGTTGTAGAGAAGCCCCCGCTCACACAGCCCACACAGTACACATAGACAGAGTACTCCTTCCCCAGCATCCATCCTCAGTTCCTGAAAAGCGGGCTCTGGTTGGCCCTGCTGTGTCACATGCTGACCCTGTGACACGTCTAATGTTATGAGACGCTCTAATTGTCCAGCATGTGTCATCTGACCACCTGTGGTTGAGAGGGGGAGTCTTTCTATTATTACCCCCACAGAATCACAGAATGTTGGTAAGAAGGAATCTGTTTCTTAAAGCAGGACATCATAGAGGTAAAACTGTACCAGAAGTCCCTGCAATGCCATGTAAGGGACCACACAACCAGCATCTAGGTGACAAAGAGAAATGTGCCTCTGGAATTTCCTAGGTCCCTTTTTTCAGCCCCTACCCCCAGGTGCCCAGATTGCACCCCACCCCTCTCGTTTCTCCCCATCCTCCCAGACCTCCCGGGCCATCTACCCTCTCGGCCTCCCTTGTCTCCTTCTGCAGAAGACCAAACCTAGAACCTCTCTCTGCTTTCCCTCTGAAACCTGTATCCCCTGCTCTGCCTCCAGATGGATTTATCTCCCAGCCCTCCCCCACTCTCACCCCTCCCTTTAGTTCTGAGAGGAGAAGCAAATATGAGGAGGGCTGGATCCGTCCCCGACTTTTAGGGAAAGACAAGAGAACACATCTGGCACAGGTCAGGAACCACATGGATTCTCTGACATCTGGTGTGTCTATTATAGGAGCACGGGAAGCTTTAGATGGAGGCACAAAAGGGATCAGAGCTCTTTTCCCCCCTGCCTCTCAGTGATATGGAGAGACATAGATTGAGATGCCACCTTTGTAAGAGGAATCCTCAGGTTTGGAAGGCCTCATTGGGCCAGACTCTGGCCTAGCACACGGAAGCATGGTAGGGTGGCGTGAGAGGGAGGGTGCTTCTGCCCTATGCTATGGAAGAAAAGAGCAATCCCTTCATATAAGGTAAACTCCAGGGTCTTCAGTCCAGGTGACCATATGCCCTACTTTGCTGGGGAGAGTCCTGGTATTATATCTTTTGTCCTGGGATAATTATTAGTAAAATCCTAGAATGGGTTGAATTATGCAACACCCCCCCCAAAAAAAATGTGCTCACATCCTAACCCCTGTAAGCTGCAAATGTGAACTTATTCGGAAAAAGAGTTTTTGTTTTGTTTTGTTTTTTGTTGAAGTATAGTTGATTTACAATGTTTCAGGTATAGAGCAAAGTGATTCAGTTTTACATATATTTTTTTTCAGATTCTTTTCCATTATATGTTATTACAAGATATTGAATATAGTTCCCTGTGCTATACAGTAGGTCCTTATTGTTTATTTTATATATAGTAGTGTGTATCTGTTAATCCCAAATTCCCAATTTATTACCCACCCCCTTCCGCTCTCTCCTTTGGTAACCATGAGTTTGTTTGGAAAAAAGGGTCTTTGGAGATGTAATTAAGGATCTCAAGATGAGATCATCCTGGATTATCCACTGGGCCCTAAGTCCAATGATAAGTGCCCTTATAAGAGACAGAAGAGAAGACACACAGATGAGAAGACCATAGGAAGATGCAGCAGAGATTGGAGTCATGCGGCCACAAGCCAAGAATGCCTGCAGCCACCAGAAGCTAGAGAAGTAAAGGAAGGAGCCTCCCCAAGAGCCTTCTGAGAAAACACAGTTCTGCCAATACTTTGTTTCCAGACGTCTGGCCTCCAGAACTATGAGAGAATAAATATCTATTGTTTCAAGCCACCAAGTTTGTGGTAATTTGTCATATAAGCCCTGTAAAATGGATACAAATCCCCTTTCACTTTCAAAAGTATCCAAGTTTCATAATATATTCTCCCCCCTCCCCCCCCCCCCCCCCCCCCCACCCCAGAGAGGAGTCTGAGGGAAGAAAGAAGAAGCAGGCCTCCTAGGCTTGTGCCTATCCTAGGCTCAGGACCAGAAGTTCAAGGGGGGCCCTGGAGGCTAGCAGGTCACCAGCACATGATATGGGCAGGAATAAAAGAATATGTGTCTGAGTCATACTTCCTGATTTCAAAACTCACTACAAAGCTACAGTAACCCAAACAGTGTGGTACTAGCATAAAGAAAGACATATAGACCAAGACAATAGAATTGAGAATCCAGAAATATGCCTATATATCTATGATGAACTAATTTTTGATAAGGCTGCCAAGTCCATTCAAAAGGGAAAGAACAATCTCTTCAACAAATGGTGCTGGGAAACTCGATATTCACATGCAAAAAGACTAAAGTTGGAATCTATCTCATACCATATACAAAAATGAACTGTAGGATTGATGTTATTACTTCCTTAAATATTTGATTGATTTCACCAGTGAAGTCATTCAGACCTGGGAGCTTCTTTGTGAGAAGTTTTTAAATTTTAATGTCATTAACAGTAATAGAGCTATTCAGTTGTCTATTTTTTCTTGAATGGGCTTCGGTAATTTGTTTGAGAAATTTGTGTAACACACCAAGATGCATCCCATGGCCCATTGTGTGATTCAAGGTGGAATTCACATTCTCAAGAACAGACAGCAAGGCTGGGGGATCTGCCTTCTAACTCAGGCAGCTCAACTTGCTAGAAAATGATGGAGAGAAATCCACTGCCAAAAGCCCACTCTTAGCCCCACGCCCCTGTACCGTGACATCCTGGGAGCTTCGTGGTGGCAGGGCCAAAGGCCTCAGTGCCCAGGCTCACAACCGACACGGGAAGGCTGGGGCAGACCATCCCTGCCCCTCCCTCTCTTCCCACTCTCCACCTTCTGCCAAGAGTCTGGCAGGGACTGGGAGGGGAGAGTCCCCTTCTCTCCTTTCTGACAAAGTCCTGGGGTTTCTCCTCTGTGGCTTTTGATTGCGCAACCTCCGCACAGGTGCTTGGTGTTAGGAAGAACTTTGCCACACTGCGCATGCCTCGGCCTCATAGGGACAGCATCCTGGTCATCGCGTGTGTAAGGAAATCACACTTGGAACCCAGGGCTCTAGTCCCAGCTGGCTCTGCTCCTCCCAAGGAGGAGTGCTCAGATACAACGTTGAGGGGAAGCAGGGTAATGTGAGGAGCTCCACACACAGATGAGAGGGCCTCAGGCGTCCTCTCAGCTGGCCTGCAAATGCCCTGGGACTTAACGCAAGTCTCTCCATCCTTCTGGGTCTCAGTTACCTCATCTGTAATTTGAGAGCCTTGACGTAGTCAGATCCCAACCCTAATACTGTGAGCTCAAACAATCTATGATCTGAAGTCTAAAGCCAATGAAAACTTGGAACACTTGAATGACACCAAGCAAACCCACAGAGGAGTTTATCTGGGCACTGGGGGCGCCCTGAGAATTCACACAGCATCTCTTTGTACCAGAGCATGCAAAATGGCTGGATGTTCAGGCAGGAAGGACCTCAGAATACATGTCATAGGTGAGGAACCTGCGGCCCAGGAAGGGGCAGTCACCCGCCCAGGGTCACCAGGCCACTCAGCTCCCCGCTCTGGGCTGTCTTTGCTGCACCCCTTTGCTTCCTGCACCCTCAGTTCTTAGCACTGCCCACGTGACAGACAGCCAACAGAGCCAGCCTCCTACAAACGCCACATCATCACTCTGGAGATTACAGCCCGTTCAGACAGACGCCAACATTCCCGACCGGGACACAGGAAAGCCCATAGCAATGGTAGGACTTATTTGCTCTGGAAGACAGTACTTGGAGGTCTTCTGTCAAAATGCATGTATTTCTGATCTCTGAACCAGGCCTGGGTGTTTGGAGATGAGATGGGATTTGAGCAGGAGCCCTGGTGACTAGATCAGCAAGTGTCCTGTGGGAGAGAAGTAGCCTTGCCACTAAATGTCACCAGTCAGAACGCCCATCCCCTCAGGACCGAGGTGTCTGCTCCAACCCTTTGCACCTCTCACACGATTTTGGAGGAGGAGGTCAGTCAGCACAGCCTTGCTGGAAAGTGGTTTTGCAAGATGCATCAGAAACTTAGAAATGTGCACCTTCTGTTTCCCCTTCATTTTGCTTTTAGGGAGCTCTTCTACAGGAATTCTTAGAACCAGGTCTCCCTGACAGGAGAGCAGAACCCAGGGGACCCCTAAGGACCTCCGTGGACAGTCTTTTCCACCTAGGCCTGAAGAGATTTTTAAAATAGCCTTTTCTGATTATAAATGCCATGTCTGCTTATTACAGAAAACTTGGGAAATGTGAAAAATATAAAAAGCACAAAAACCAATCACTATAATCCCATAATCAGCGGTGTCTTTCCTTCCAGGGATATTGGTTTATTGTTTTTCCGCAATTGGGTAAGCGCACTTACAAATAGTAGAGCGTACACTCTATGGTGCAACGTCCCGATGTCACAGTATTTGGCAGATCATGAGCAATCCCGATACTATTAAAGTAGCAGCCCAGGAGCCTGTCATAGCACGTTATTTAGCTTCCTCTGATTGTAGGACATTTGCTTGTTCCCTATATTTCACTACATGATACAGCACAGAGAAAGGCCTTTGGGTACCTAATCTTACCATCAAATACAGGTCTCCCTTATAAGCGCTGAGCTCCTCCAGGCTGCCTCGTGCACATTTGTAGCCCCGCCCCCCATGGCCCCAGAGCCTGGCACGTGCCTAGGTGGCTGATGCTGTTGACTGAATGACCCTCATTCATTGACGACTCACGCATACCCCATCCCCTCTCATTGTTAAGTGAGAGTGCACGGATCTGACACACACTCACTAAAGAACATGTTAGCTTCCAGGAAGCTAAGGACAGGGACCACAGAAATGCTCAGAGCACAGCAGGGAGACTGAGGAAAGCGGGGGTGTCCAGGCACGGGGCTGTCGCCAGAGGAGGGTGCAGCAGCCGGCACATCATCTGGACCTGTGTCTGTTAAATATTTCTAAAAACCAGAAGTTTCTGAGCCAAATGTCGCTGATCCCTGTCTGCATAAGGAAGTTTGCCTATTTGCACAGGAACACAGCATTTGTTCATTGGTTTCTGTGTTAATATATACAAATGTAGTTTCCTGTGTCAATAGTTCTGCCTGGGGAAAAGAGGAGGAAGTATGACTAGGTGATAAAGTACTGAGCCCAAGATAGAAAGCTTGCCTCCATCAGGCCCAAAGAATTTACAGAGGGCGGTACTCTGCCTTGGTCTCTCTCTTAATTTATATTATACTGCCCTGCTTTCTCAAATACAAAAAATAGACAGCCTACATTCCCTTAGACCCCAGAGTTTAAATGATCCATACGGAGAGTCACACTGCACGCACTGTTGCTAGAGATGTTGTAGCCTCTATTAGCTGCACTGCAGAGAGAAGAGGTTGCCGACCCAACTCTTCCTGGTCTCCTCCCTGAAGCCCAGCTCACCTCTAAGCTTCCAAGTTGATTTGTCTTTTCTTCTTGGTGGACAGCAGCATACTGTCCTTTCATGGGGCACTTACTCAAGGCCAGGTGCTGTGCTGGCAGCTCAGAAGATAAAGGCCCAATTCCTTTGCTTGAGGGGCTACAGACATGAGGAAAGAGAGAGACACCCTTTCTTTTTTCCAGTTCTAAGACTCCCTAAGTGTCCAAGAGAGACATTACAAAGTGCTCTGGGCATGCAGACAATGAGACAAGGGAGCCAGGGAAAGTTTTCAGAGAAGGTAAACTTGGAAAGTGCACAGGAATCCAATAGGCATCAATCTGGACAAAGTATGGCATGTTTGAGGAACAGAAAATAAGGAGTCTGGTGACTGCAACAGGATGGGGGATGCAGATGGATTTAGAACAGAGGATGGGAGGGCCAGCTAGTGGTGGACCATGAATGGCCCAAGGGCCATGTAAAAGCACTGGGACTGTATCTTGTAGATGGTAGGAACTGCCGAATAGATTAGAACTGCCAAAATAGACCTGCCAAATAGACCTGTCAATGTCAAATCTATGACCCGAGTAGAGAAGGGACCACAAGACAGCAAGACTGGAATCAGAGATACCAATGAGCAGAGATACCAATGCAACAGTCCAAAGGGACAGGGATGAATCAGATGCTGTGAATTAGGCTATCAGGTGGTTGCTGATGGGAGTAACTGTGATGGAAAATCCAGTGGGAATCCAAGAGAAGGGCCCCCATTTTGCTTTGCACTTGCACTTCAGGTGCGTGTGGAACACCCAGGAGACAATGTCCAGTGTCAAGTAGATAAAGTCTGGAGGAGATGTCCATTTGGGAACTGTCGACTTGCAAGTGGCAGCTGAAGCCACAGGAACAGAATGCAATTGCTCATGGGAAGTGTGTCAGGTGGGACACAAGCACCAAAGCGGAACTAGGAAAAGCCCGGCATGTGAGGGAGAGGGGAGCTGAGAAGGAGGTGCCAGTGTTAAGAGAACGAGGCTGGACTTCATGTCACAGAAGCCCACAGAAGAGGGGAATTCTGGGACACAATGTCAAAACAAAATGCTACAAAGTTCAGGTGGGGTGTGGACCCAAGCCATATGGTGATGAGTGCGCCCTCCCATTGCTGTGAATTTATGGACAGCAGTTTCAGCAGCAGTGGGTATCAAAACACCCACAACTGAGAAGCAAAGAGAAGGTGAGAAAGTGGTGGCCATGAGTGTAGAATATTCTCAGAAGAGCTTGGCTTTGAAAGGGAAAAAGATCCAAAAAGGAGGTTGGCAGAGTCACAGGAAGGGTTTTTCCTATGTGGGGCTTCACCTAGTTTGTGGGTTGTGATGCCACAGCCTGTAGAGGTAGAGGCTACGAGGATGACTTTGACAATGCCAAGCTGGGAGACTAGAGAATTGTGATGTCATTAATTGCAGGATAAACTTTCCCAAAAGAAGTCACCCTCACAGGCTCTGGATTTGTCACCCTCCACAGGCTCAGATATTTTGACATTCCCTAGTGCAGAGCTGCAGGCCAGTTCAGGCGAGGTGGGAGGAAGGAGAAGAATCAGTGCCCTGTGGAGAAGCTGCCTGGCAAGGCTCAAACACTGACATCCTGAGTCAGCGGAGTGTCGGGAACTCAGCGCTGGACACAGGCCTGAGTTCTGGAGCCACATGGTAAGCTGGCAACAGTGTGACGTGGGCCTCTGACCCCGCTCGTCCCACATTTTTTCTCAGCGTTTTGGACATTTATGGCGCATTATCTAGCACCACGTGTCTTGTCGGTGCACAGTTATAATTCAGATGGATGAGGCTATCGTCTGGCTTTTAATAGCCAATTGCACAGCTCTGACGCGGCTAAGGTTTACAAAATGACTAAATTAACTAACCCAGCCATAGAATCAAGCTCTGGCCTGAGTAGGCCAGGCCAGAAAAATCAGCACAGCCCTCATGAAAATGAGCGTTTGAATTTAACAAGTCAGGCAACACCCGCCATGTAGTGGGAATTCTACTCACTGGTCCTGATACTGGCTCTGCCAGTAAGGGCCTCTGCTTCATTCTCTTTTTTTTTTTTAATTGAAGTATAGTTGATGTACAATGTTGTGGTAGTCTCAGGTATATAGCAAAGTAAGATTTTCTATATATATATATATATATATATATATATATATAAAATATATATATTATATGTATATTTATATATATATTCTTTTTCAGATTCTTTTCCATTATAGGTTATTACAAGATACTGAATATAGTTCCCTGTGCTATAGAGTAGGTCTTTGTCATTTATCTATTTTATATATATTAGTGTGTATCTGTTAATCCAAAACTCCTAATTTATCTCTCCCTCACTTCCCCTTCGGTAAACGTAAGTTTGTTTTCTATGCCTGTGAGTCTATTTCTGTTTTGTAAATAAGTTCATTTGTACTATATATATGTTTTTAATTTAATTTAATTTATTTATTTATTTATTTGCGGTACACGGGCCTCTCACTGTTGTGGCCTCTCCCGTTGCGGAGCACAGGCTCCAGACGCGCAGGCTCAGCGGCCATGGCTCACGGGCCCAGCCGCTCCGCGGCATGTGGGATCCTCCCGGACCTGGGCACGAACCCGTGTCCCCTGCATCGGCAGGCGGACTCTCAACCACTGCGCCACCAGGGCAGCCCTGTACTATATTTTGGATTACACATATAAGCAATGTCATTTGATATTTGTCTGGCTTACTTCACTTAGTATGATAGGTCCATCCATGTTGCTGCAAATGGCATTATTTCATTCTTTTTATGGCTGAGTAGTATTCCATTGTATATATATACCACATCTTCTTTACCCATTCATCTGTCAATAGACACTTTGGTTGCTTCCATGTCTTGGCTATTGTAAACAGTGCTGCTATGAACATTAAGGTGCATGTATCTTTTTGAATTAGAGTTTTCATCTTTTCCATATATATGCCCAGGAGTGGGATTGCTAGATCATATGGTAACTCTATTTTTAGTTTTTTAAGGAGCCTCCATACTCTTCTCCACAGTGGCTGCGCCTCTGCTTCATTCTATGGAAAGACGGGAGGGCTACAGAATTACTCTCTTTCCTACAAAGATAAAGAAATCATGGACTCTCCTAAAAGAGCACAGAATCCTGAATATATTCTAGTCCAACCTCCACCCCCCGTTTGACTAATATGGAAATGAGACTCAGAGTTAACAACTTTCCAGCCCTTTCTCAATGAGCAGGTGACACGGAATCCATTGAACAGTGAGAAGACGGCTACCATGAGATGACAAGGCTTCTATGAGGTCCAGTCACCCCTTCTGGACAACAAACCATACCCTGTGGGGCTCAGAACTAGACACAGAGCCCTCATAATTTCTAGGCTGGGGGGCAAACCTGGGTAACGCGCTGTGGGAAAGAGACTTGGACAGCAGAGGGGAGGCTGAGGAGGAGGTGGGTGGGCACAGCAGTACATGCCCCGTCATCAAGGTGCCCTGCACACCCCCATCATCCTCCAAGTCCCCGCATTCGTCAGGACTCTGTGCTTGTGAATGAGAGCAGCCTCCTTCTGGCAAGCTGAACCAAAAGGCTGAGGAAATGGCCTTAGGGCTGCAAACTCCTTGAGCAAACAAGGGAAAAGTACCTGGAGGCCCACACGCTGCCTGCTGCAGCAGGGTTCAATGGGGAAACCCACAGAGGTAAGCTCCAGAACAGCGCACCGACCTGTTCCCAGGCCTTGCATGGGGATCTAGCTGGACTAGTGTCAGACTCCAGCAGAGGGACCCCAGGCCTTGGGCTTTTATGATTAGAGAAGCAGCAGCCCCTCTCCTGATTGGATCAGGACTCGGGATTTGATCACAGTGTGGTTTGGCAGAACTCTGCTCATCTGCCCTGCTCTTCCAGCTCAGCATTCAGAGTTGGGGAGCCATAGCCCCACTCTGACATAGCCAGGGTTTGGGGTTCCAGCCTATGACATGGCAGTGATCTATCAAGATTGGTCGTCTTCAGGATTCAGCTGCAGCCAGCTTCCTTGGAAATCTGCAGGAGACCAGCCTCTCTGTGAGGCCAGCCTGCAGAGAATAGCTAAACCAGGAATCAGCTGAATACATTAGTTTTCACTACCCTAACCGCTTCTTCTCACTGCAGTCAAAGGCAGCTTTCCTAACCTCAAACTTAACCGTGGAACCGTGCTAAGACCTGTTAGTGTCTTCCCTCACCAGCATGATATAGTCAAACTGCTTAGCCTGGGATGCGAGGCCTCCTCCACCGGATCTCACCTCTCCATCCAGGCTTACCCTCAGCAGCCCCATCCCCAAATGCACTGGATCTGCTACCTCCCACCATTGCTCACAGCAAAGTGAGCCTTTTCCCATCCTGCTGGCCCCGTGAACCTGCAGACGCGTTACGCCAAATGCCCTCACGGAGAACGTCTGGCTCCTTCTCCACACCCTGACTCTATAATTACCCTTGTCATTGCACTGCGTAGTTGTTTTCATACCTGCCTGTCTGGAGGTGGCTCAGTCATGCCATCGGCAGGGAAGGCGCCAATGAATAAGGATGAAGGGCATCAGCTGCATATACCCCTCCCCAGAGCTCAGGCTCCAAGCCCTTCTGCCCTGCCAATAGCCATAGATCCCAGATCTCACAGATGCTGAAACACCCACCCTCTTATATAAGTCATGTTACCTTTAACTGTTTTAAAGCTACACACCGGACAGAATGTGGTGCTCGCCGTTTCCTCTGAATAGTTAAATATACCAATGAGAACCTCAGTATTCCCTCCGCCAGGATGTGACTGAGGCCCCACTGTCAACTGACAGCACACCCTGACAGTGCCCAGGGGTCTGGGGAAAAGGCTGGTGCTCACACCTGCTCAGGTACGGCACAGGTCTCCCACGAGCTCCAGGTACGTGGGTCTGTAAAAGTAAAGGTAGGAAAAGGAGGTCTCTCTCTTTAAGAAATCCTTTGTAGATCCACCCCCACACCTTAAAGTTATCAAACCCAGAAGGGGCTGCAAATGACATTTACAAGGTGGCAACAGGCTGCTAGCCATCACAAAGTGCACTATCTTTAAGGGAGACGTGGTTATCTCAGGAAGCGGAAGTTCTTTGTTCTGAATGCATGCCCCATTTTCAGTATGGTTCCCTTGGCAGTGACTGAATGACTAATCGAATGCCCATTAACAGCTTCATGAATGAAAGGAAATGTATCTTAAGAGAGCTTCGTGCTGGTACCTAATTGCACCGACAAACTCTTTTCAAAGTCTGATAAGAATCAGTTTCAAATAAAGGGTGACATTTAAACAACTAGAAACCTCAAGGGCCATGATTACACAGCCCCATTCACAAGCACCCTCCTGCTCGATGGTTCACTGGCAAGTTCACCCTGCAGATGCCTTCCCAGCTGCCCGAGGTAGGAAGTGCCTGGCTGCTGTCGGTTAAGGAGGCATCTGAATATGCTCTGCAAATCCTTTCCCAGTGTCTTCTCAGGACCCAGAAGCCCCGATCTTGTCTGTCTGTATATTTGCAGCCGTTGTGAGATGTATCAGAGCCTTGAAGAGGTACTCTGGGGAGAAGCCCCACCACCAGACCAGGTCAGGCCAAGGGCCTTGTCACTAAAGATGTCGGTCCAAGTGAGCATGACACGCTTTAAGACAGAGATGACAGCTGTGCTCACTCCTCCACCACCAGACCATCTCTCAACAGGGTGTAGGAATCACAGATTTCTTCTCTGAAGAACTTCCAGGTCTTTTCAGGATTTTCTCAGGCATCATTGTATCCCTACAAAGCAGTAAGTCACAGCAACAACTCCCAACTTCTAGCCGAGAAGCTTGACCTTGATTGAAACAGTCCTTGATTCTCAGAAGAACTGAGGCCACAGGTCACAGATGAAGGGCAACTTACCCGGTGGCATCTCTGGGAAAATAGTTCCTGTGCCGGCTTACTCCACCCTGTCTACCGGGGCATCCTGCTGAGCAGTACCCCACCCCGTATCCCAGGACCCCACCTGGTTTGCTGACCTCAGTGTCCTATCAGCAGATTCAGCTCTGGGAAACTGGAATTCCTTTGGCCCACATCCAGCTCCAGATCAGCTCACACCCCAGTCTAGCCATAACCCAGCCCCACCCCTCAGCATGACTTGGTCACGCCTTGGCCAAAGCTCTCTAGAGCTCCAGACTCAAGCATCTGGCCATCCGTCTGCACACCCAAGAGGGCCCCAAACACAGCATGTCCAAAGATAAACCAAAAAAATAAAAACCCTCTCCATCTCACTAAATGGAGCAGACATATACCTACTTTCCCAAGTCTGGAACCTGGGAATCTTCTTTCTCTCTCCCACACCCAAGTCATCCTGTCCACTTGACACCCAAGTATCTTTCTAATCCATTTATCCTCTCTAAGTCCACTTCTGCTTTTGTTGCTTGCCCGGCACTACTTTCTTTGGGGACTACCTCTATGCCCTGGTATGATAACCCTGCACATCCATGTGATTCAAGTGGGGCTGACCCCACCATCTTGATCTAGGAGTGGTCAAGGGATCCAGGCCTGGATACAGAAAGTGTTCCAGCCACTCAGCCACAGTCATCAGTTAAGGGCTGAACTATCAGAATCCTCCCCGGAGTTCTTACTGGGCATGGCGAGAAAGCTATGCCCTTTCTCCTTGGGCTCACAAGGACCAAGGTAAGACAGGAGCTGTGGGGCCTCTTACTATCACATGTAGAGTGTAAAGCCATGAAGAGACCAGCAGAATCAAGGGATTAGAGAGAGTGATAGAGACCAGGGGGCAAGGAAAGGAGAGCTCTGATGTCATTGTTTTAACCCCTGAATCCAGCCTACAGTCAAAGAACTTCCTTTGGACAGCCCCATGACATGAGTCTATAAATTCCCTATTTCATCGTAACAAGTTTGAATTGTGGTCTATCTCCAACTACTGAACACCTGCTGACCCAATAGCTCACGTGGACGGGTCTCCCTCCCTTCAATCTCACCTCCTGTATTAGTCTGCTAGGGCTCCCATAACAAAGTATTACAAACTGGGTGGCTTAAGCAACGGAGATGTATTGTCTCACAGTTCTGGAGGCTGCAAGTCCAAAACCAAAGGGCCAGCAGGGTTGGTTCCTTTTGAGGGCTGTGAGGGAGAATCTGTCCATGCCTTTCTAGTAACTTCTGGTGGTTTTCCAGCAATCTTTGGCCCTTCTTGGCTTGTAGAAGCATCACCCAGATCTCTGCCTTCAACCTCACATGGCGTTCTTCCTGTGTGTGAGTGTCTCTGTGTCCAAATTTCCTCTTTTTGTAAAGACGCAGTCACATTGGATTAGGGACCCTCCATACTCCACTATGAGCTCATCTTAACTAAGAACATCTTCAATGCCCCTACTTCCAAATAGAGTCACATTCTGAGGTATGCAACGAAATGAATTCTGGAATGCAACGAAATGAAACGAGGGAGTTGCCATTTACTGAAAGGGGGAGATTAAGGAAGAAGAGGTGAGGAGGCAAATCAGGAGCCTGCTTTTGAACACACTGATTGGATGTCCAGTAAACACAAAGTAATGGCTGGATAAACAAATCTGGAGAGCAGGGGGAAGTCCAGACTAGAGATTCCCATTTGGGAGCATTGGACATTGAAACATTTGGTGGTATTGAAAGCCAGGAGGGCTTCCCTGGTGGCACAGTGGTTGAGAGTCCGCCTGCCGATGCAGGGGACACGGGTTCGTGCCCCGGTCCGGGAAGATCCCACATGCCGCAGAGTGGCTGGGCCCGTGAGCCATGGCCGCTGAGCCTGCGCGTCCGGAGCACGTGCTCCGCGACGGGAGAGGCCACAACAGTGAGAGGCCCGTGTACCGCAAAAAAAAAAAAAAAAAAAGAAAGAAAGCCAGGAGCCTGGATGAACCCACCTAGGGAATGAGAGCAGATGGGCCTCCATGGCTTCCTGGGGACAGGGCAATGTTCCAAGGTCAGGGAGATGAGAGCCCAGGAAAGGAGCCTGAGAAGGAGTGCCCAGTGAGTCAGGAAAGAACCACAAGTGTGGCATCCTGAAGTAGTCACATGCAGAAGAGTTTCAAAGAGAAAAAACTGACCAACTGCCGCATGATACTGATTGCCACATAAGACAAGACTGAGAATTGGCCACGGGATTTGGCAACACGGAGGTCACCAGTGACCTTGGCAAGAGCTACTTGGGTGGACAAAAGAGCATGGGAGGAGGAGAAGCAGAGACTTCGAGATTCCACAAGCCTCTGGAGTTTTGTGTGAAGGGGAGCCCAGAAAACTGGTGATGTTGGACTGATGCTCGTGAGTGAATGAGAGGAAAACAAGATCGAGTGAACATGGGGGTCTTTTCATTAATGGTAATTTTTCAACAGTGTCCAGGGTACAGGGAAACAGGCACTATTCAGGGAGTGGTAATCATTCCAGCCTCTTGGGAAATCACTTTAGCAATACACATCCAGAGCCTTGAAAGATGTCCATGCCCTTTGATCCACTAATTCCACTTCTGGAAATCTCTCCTCAGGAAATAATTCCAAATACAGAAGAAAGTTCTCTGCATAGACATTTGTCACAGAATTATTTATAATAGGTCTAGGAACATCTAAATATGCCACAATAGATAATGATTAAGTATGCAGGATGGACCCACTGACTGGATTATCAACTCCCTGAGAACAGGGATGGTGTCTATTTTATTTATCACTTACCCCCAGCACCTACCATGTAACTGATATTTGTTGAATGAATGAATAAATATTCTTATAAAGTTAAGCAAAAAAAAGATAAAATCATCCTTAAATTTACATGTAAATCTGCATACGCTCACAGTATGATCTCAACCATGTTTTAAAAAAACAAACAAACAAAAAGCACCCTAACGCTATATATATATAAACTAAAGAAATAACTCCCTAAAATGTAACCAGTAATCATCTTTGGGTGGTGAAATATGATTTCCTTTTTCAATTTATTTTAATTTTGCATATTTTTAAAAATGAATACGATTACTTTTATGATGGAAAAAACAAGTCAAGGTCATTTCTTTACAAAGGGAGGGCTTGGGAGTTCTCTGGCGGTCCAGTGGTTAGGACTCAGGACTTTCACTACCATGGCCCGGGTTCAATCCCTGGTTGGGGAACTAAGATCCCACAACCCACATGGCGCAGCCAAAAAATAAGAAATAAAAATAATAAGGAAGGGCTAAAGTTAGGCAGGATTTACACTCTCATCGACAGGACTCAATAAGGTTTTGCACCCTCCGAGTGTCCCCAGGCAGTCTTTGTCGGTGTGAGTCTCCAATTCCAGCCATGGTGCTCCTATGAAGATGGGTTCCTCCCACTACTGTCAGGGACAGGTCTGTTTTCTGGGTGAGAAAAGGCCCCTCCAAGAGCTAAAGAGAGACGCTGTTCAGAGGTACCAGCTTTCACTGGAGCATTTTCTAGATTCTTAACCAGCTGGCAAAAATAATATCCAGCGAGATGGAAAACTGTTGATGATACAGTTTTAAGTGAAACAGAGCAGAATACAGAGGAGCATGTTTGCCAAGAATATAACCATGCAAACTGTTCATTTCACAAATATTTATTGAAGGAAGGAAAAGGCCACAAGAAATATGTCCACATGCAGCCAGATATGCAATCAAAACTGAATCCACCTTTTTAGCAATACCATTTTACAGCCATATCTCTAGAACTAGGATTCCTATAGCTCTACTGTACATCCCACCGTGGGTGTCTAAAGGGGCTCACCGACTGGCTCCAGGCTCCAGGGCAATCTGTTTCCTAGAGGAGAGCTTCTCGAATGTTTGCACCATTAACTCGGAGATCTTGATAAAATGCAGATTTTGATTCAATAGGTCTGGGGTGGGAAGAGAGGTTCTACATGCCAAACAAGCTCCAAGTGATGCTAAGGCTGCTGGTTTTCTGAGTACACTTCGAGATACAAGTGCCAAAGGTGCTGGATAAATGGGAAACCCCAAGGGTCATTAGGAACAGGAGCAGGAGACAGCCATCCACGCAAGTTGTGCCAACCCAGCAAGGTGAGGGGAGCACAGAAGATACTCAGCGAGGCTTCCATCCTCTACCCAAATTCCCAATGCCAAGCACCTTCACCAGATGCTCAGCCTGGTCCCCCAGTCTTCAAGCATGCTAGCACCCTAAAGCATCCTTGTCCCCAAGCATCTTGGCACCACTGAGATGAGTGGTGACACACAAACTCCAGGCAATCGTCTGGGATCTGGAGGGGCCTGAGGCCCCCAGTTCCTTGCGGAGCTTGAGCAATGACATCTTTCTGGAATGGGTCCCAGGGTCTGGGCTTTGCTGGCAGGTGGTTACCTGGAGCAGCCAGCAGCAGGTGGCACCAGAGGACAAGCACAAGCTGCAACCAAGAGAATGGCTCAACAATCTGTCCAAAAAACCAGGATAAAGGCGAGCAAAGGAATGGAATGAGAGATGTGACCAAAAGTTGGGACAAAATAAACAGTTCCAGGAAGGGAGCTGGTGACTCAAAGAGCAGTTGTCTTTGGTGTCAGTTGTACAGGTTCTTGGTCAGAGGCCAGGCCAGAGAGATGATCAAATGTGGCTGCTCAATCTCCTGCTACCTGGCCCTTTGCCAGAGGCCCTGTGTAGAGCCAACCCTAGGAGCCTCACAGTGAGGCCCCTCGAAGGGTCTGGGGACTTGAATACCCTGCCCCGGGAGGCCGTGGTGGGTCCAGCCACTAGCCACTCTGCAGGACTGAGCAGGTACAACCAGGTCTGGACATCCCATCCAAGGTGGCCCACAGCAATCTTGACATTTCCCTTTCTGCAAGGACAAGCTGTCTGGTCCACACACAGATGAAGCCTTGGATCCAGAAGCCTGAACCTTGACCTCCACGGGTGAGATATTCACACTCATCGTAGCCCTTTCTCCATTTCCCAGGCTGGCTGGAGGAAGGGGGACACTCTGCTCCTTTCAGCCCGTGCCCCAGACTTTAAGAACTCCCTCCCTGGCCCTGCCATTACTGAAAGCCGCTGGGAGGCCCAAAGTCCTGGGGAGGCTTCGGAAGAACGGTGACACATCACCTGGGGCAAGTCAGCTCAGGGGCAGAGTGGAACGAAGGAGGCTGGAGTCATGGCCTTAAGTACTGTAAGTCTCTGCAGTGGGTGGACTGGGGAGGGTCGCAGAGTCCTTGGCCAGCTGCCTTGTCAAGAGAGGTCCTGGGAGGCAAGGAAGGGCAGGCGAGAGGGTGTGGCTGCAGTAGCCTGAGCCCTTCCTACGCTGGACTGTGGCGCAGGGTGCTGTCCTCAGCTCGGCACTCAGCAGGGGCACCTGCTACCTTTCTGGTCACCACGGTAAATCTTTCTGCAGCTCTCTCCCTGGGCCAGGGACTGTCCCAGGCATAGGGGACCCAAGCTCTTTGACAATACAGATGTCACCCTCAAGGGGCCCACAGTCCTATCAAGGAGATATACTTGCAGGCTTATTTCCATTCAAGGTGGCAGACACAAAGAAAGAGAAAAAGGATGGAGTAGCATGTGAACCCTGGAATTCCTGCTGCTCAGGGCTGATCTTCCTACCACAGAGGAGTGTGAGCTGGCTGCCAGGGTCCATTCTCTGCAGCTGGATGTGCTAATGATATACAGTAACCCCCCTGTCTTGCCTCCATAGAACTCTTTACCACTTACAAAGCCCATCCACAAACATCGTCTCCCACAGAGGTTAGGGGTTTACCAAGGTCCAGAGCTCTGACTCCACATGTTCTTCCCCTCACCCCACCACGGCCTTGCAGCCTCACGGGTGGAAGTGAAATCCCTGGGCTCCCAGGCTGGGCATCTGTTGCTGAGTTACCAGAATGAACTACAGACCATCAATCAGACCATCTCCGGCTCCGGCATCTGCTCAGGGTGCAAGACATACTGTGTGTGACCTGCAGAACCCAGACTCAGAATTCTCCCAAGAACAACAGCTGAACCATCAGAATGCTCGGCTTCACAAGGCCCCTATCTGGGCCCCACAAAGCCAGTGCCACCCCCAGCTTGCAACGTGCCCACTTAGCTAAGTGAGGGAGGCTGGTAATGAACATGGCAGAGAGAAGCCCTAAACCTGGCTAGATGGGGTTGGACCTGCCACTGAGCCTCAGAGACCCTTTGGAGACTTCCGTGTGCACTGTGGACAGAGGCAGATGCTCGGACTCCTCCACAGGGACGCTCTGCTGGCAAGTCAGCACCAAGGCCTTGACCTCCTTCTTGAAGTTGGTGTTGAGAAAACCATAGATGAAAGGGTTGACACAGGTAGAGGCCATGGCAAGCAGGTGGCACACCAAGAAGATGAGGTTGCCATGACAGATGGGGATGGCCTCATGGTACCAGTCCTCCAGGCTGTTGAACACATGCAGGGGCAGCCAAAGCACAGCAAAGGCAGCCACCATTACCACAAGGACCACATTGATCCGCTTCATCTGCCAAGCCCGAAAGCTGTAGGTGCCCTTGCGGAATACCCGCCCCCGCTTCCGCAGACGCTGGTAGATGCGAGCGTAGCAGACCAAGATGAAGGCCAGTGGGATGCAGTACTGGAAGAGCAGCAGAAAGGTGGTGTAGATGATGCGGTGATGGTCCAGTGGCCAGGACTCAGTACAGACCACCTTATCCACCAGAAACTCCAGAGCCTTGGAGTGGTTCTTATGAAAGACATTCTCTAGGATGCTGTTAGCCAGGAAGGGCAGGGAAAGGAAGCCCGCGATGAGCCAGATGACCACAATCCCCAGGTAGGCCTGCGAGACACTGGGTTTCCAGCCTGTTGGATTGATGATGAGCTGATGCCTCTCCAGAGCCACAAGTACGAGCGAGAGGATGGAGACTGTCACCGACATACACTGGATAAAGGCCGATATCTTGCAAAGGACCTCGCCAAAGATCCAGTAGTCCATGATGGTGTAGATAGCCGTGAGTGGCTGGCAGATGAGGCACATGAGGAAGTCAGAGAAGGCCAGGTTGGCAATAAGCAGGTTGGTCACATTGGCCTTCTCCTTCTGCCTAATGGTCACACATATCAGGCAGAGGTTGCCCAGGACTCCCACAATGGTCTCAATGCTGTAGGAGGTGACAATGAAGACCATTGGGTCTATAGAATCCTGGCAGTAGTCAGAGAAGTTGTATGGCGTGTACAGAGAACTTGACTTGCTCCTGTTTTGACCCTGTGGGGATTCTGGGAACAGCAAGGCCAGGAAGTGAGAGATGTTCATGGTGGATGTGAAAAGATTCCAGGAGATTCAATGATGACATCTGCAAAGCAAAGACAAAGGGCACTGAAGGACAGTGCCTCCTGTGTGGAATCCAGGGAAGAGTGGGGACCAGGTAGAGAGGTTCATGGCTGCTTCCTTCCCAAGGCTGAGACCTAGAGGACCTGAAACTCAGAGATGTAAAGCAACTTGCCCATAGTCACACAGCTAATAAGTAATGGGGCCCAGATACAAACCCAGGTCTGTCTGACGTCAGAACCTGTTCCACAAATTCCCTCTGACCTCAGAGTTTGAGGTTATTTTGATGATAAAGAAGTTGGATTGTTGTATGCAGAGTTCAGGAGGCTTTGAAAGAATGGTGACAAATCACCTGGGGCAAGTCAGCTCAGGGTCAGAGTGGACCGAAGGAGGCTGGAGTCATGGCCTGGAGGCTGGAGAATTATTTAGGGAACACGGGTAGAAATCCCCTTATCACATTTTATGCAAATAGAGACAGCAACACATTCTGCCATGTGCTCAGGTCCTTCCATGGCACCCCCTTTAGGACAGAACAAAAACCTCGGGGCTTGACACACAGTGTGCCCTCCTGGTCTCAGTCCCTACCTGCCCTGCCAGCCTTGTTTCTCAGGTGACACATGGCAGAGTTGAAGACAGCCAGGTATGCAAAGACTGGGTCATCAGCACACCAGCTCTCTCCTCCTGACCCCTATGTGTATACACACACCAGGCCAAGGTCAAGGGATGCCCACTGCCTTCCCTATGGGTCCCCTCCATGCCTATGCTCAAGTTACAGCTTGCAGCTCCCAGACTCCAGCCTGGGCCATACCTCCATGTCCCGGCCCAGCCTAGCCGTTTTCCTCTGGTGCCTCAACACAAGGGACTTAATTGGAATTTGGACTCCAGAGCCTCCAGGTGGTAATGCCAATGACAGGTATTTTGGCGTGGAGCGCCACCGCATCATCACATACCACTGGGGCTCACCTTCCTCACGACTTCTCTAGTCATCACTAATCCCACAAGCAGTTCTCAACCTTCAGGAGACATCAGAATCATTCTAGGAGCAGATTGAAAGCGCAGATTCCGGAACCCCTCACCAGGAGATGCAGTTAAGTGAGTCCAGGATGGGGCCCAGGGATCTGTATTTTAACAACTGACCCATGGACTCCGATGCATTGGACCCCATTTCCATAAGTACAGTTCATAGAGGAATACCCTATTACAGATATTCTTTAAGGCCTTATAATCGTCGTGTCTATTTGTGAACTGTGGACATTATATATGTTCTTTATGTTCAAGTGCTAAGTTAGAGACAGTTTTTACAGGGTATAGCCAAAATTAACCAGAGGCCAATAAAACCTATTTGTCAAAAACGTCACTCCCTGTACATTTAATTTGGCTTATAAAGATGAGGCACATTTTGCCACGTACAAGACCGTCATGAATTCAAATGATAGTTTATAGTCTGGTTATTTCGGCTACCCAATCCCAGAGGCAAGAGGATTTTTCTGGTACCACAGTCTTCGGGCAAAAAGAGTCATTTGGAATTGAATGTGACAAAATGAAATATACCAGGGTGAAATATAAGGTCCAGTATTTGAGTGAAAAAACAGCCATAGCTGCATGAAACTGTGGCAGATACACTGTGCTCAGGAGCAGCAAATAAGATGGAAACCCAAGACTCGGTTGACCAACAGCCAGGGCTGGGTCAACAATGGGAAACAACGCCATTGGTTCCAAACTGGCCAAGCTCAGCATGATCAGAGTGCCATTGCTAGACGGGGAGGGCTCCAGAAGATCCTCCCTGCTTCGTTCATTCGTTCACTCAACAAGCATGTACCAAGTCCCACGCTAGAAACAAGGTCTGCAAAGATGACTTATACAGCCATGTCTCTCCCAGACCAGAGGAACTAGCCACAAGGAACACAGATGAACCTCAATGCCACATTGCCATCGCCAAAACCAGTATGAATGGAATGCCTGTGAGCTGGGAGATCGAGGAAGGAAGCAAGGAGATGAGAGAAGAGGGGACATGGATCCAGGGCTCAAAGGATGAAGAGGAGTTAACTATCCAAATAGACAAGGTGGAGGAAGGAATTCAAGGTACAGGAAACAGGGCACAAAGGCAAGGAGGCAGGAAAGAAGAAAGCCTCCTCAGAGAACAGTAAGCAGTTCAGAATAACTAGAGCCTAGAGTAGGTGGAAGGGAGTGACAAAAGATGGGCTGGAGAGGTCGGCCAGACCAGGAATGCTGGGTGAGCTGCTGAAAGGCTGCCAGCAAGCCCAAGTTCATTCCAGAAAGGTCACTTGGATGTAGAGAATAGATTGAGGGAAAGGGCCAAGACAGGAGGAGGGGGAGGGCTGAAGGTAGCACTGGGGATCTGCCTGGCTTGCAGCCCTCTTCTCAGAGAATCCATAAAGAGCTAACACAAGGGATGGTCACCAGTGAGCCGGGAAACCCCACACCAGTCCCCACTGATTAGATCACACAGATGCCTGAACCCAAATCAGCCCTTCCCAGCAGCTTCTGGGACTGGGGCAGAGGAGGGAAGTGCTGGGGCTGCGAGAGCATCAACATGGGAAGGAGATCTTTGGGGGACCAAGAAAGGAGCAGAACCGCCAGCTTGTCCTTGCATCTTTCTCCAGAGCTGCAGGTGCTGGAAGGGAACACCAGGGAGGGGACCACTCCATAAGCCCCTACGCCAGAAAGGCCCTCTGTACACAGGAACTGAGGATTTCCAAAAGCATTCTCCAGGGGCAAGGCAGTAATAATTCAAACCCCTGAGCCCCAGGTCAGCACAAAAGCTGGTCTCCTTCTGTAGAAAGTGCACAGGGGCAGTAGGGAGAAGGCAGTGGCAGCACGCACGCAGAGGTGACTCTGGTCTGAGTTTGGTCCCGCAGACACATGGGAGGCCCAAGCAGCCTCAGGGGCTGTACCTGGGCAGGGGTTGGGGAGAGAATGGAAGCAACTGAGCCTGCCATACCCAGAGGAGCAGGAAGGGGAATTTGGAAAGACAGGCAGGGGAGGGAAGGCGGGAGCCCAGTCTCGCAGGGAGCCCAAGGAGGGGGTGTGTCTTGCCTCACCCTGGAGAGCGCACACTTCGCTGGGAGACAGAGGGCAGAAGGGACTTTAGCCTTCACTGAGCTTTGGGCACAAGACATCTCCCTGATCATTAATCCACACTGCAGCCCTGGGAGGAAGGCGTTCCTAGGCTGAACCATGTGAAATTGCCAGTATCCAAGCGCTTTCAACCTGCAAAGACAGCAAATTCACATGGTTGGATCTAATAGCAGCCGCATTTCAAAGAGGAGGACACTGAGGCCCAGTTAGATGAAGGGACCTGGCCAACGTCCCCACAGTCAGTAAGTGGCAAAGCTGAACTGGAACCCTGGTCAGTCTGATTCTGAAGCCCCCTGCACCAGGCCCTGCCAGACAGAGATTTTGAAAAGGAGGAAAGAGGAGCGGGGCCTGTCTTGAAGCAGGAGGTGAACTAACGTGGGGCAGGTGGAGCGGTAGAGGCAGGGTTGGAGAGGGACATCCAAGGTCCCCAACAAAGCGTGACTGGGTGAGCACCTGGGGGTGCCGGGATGTGGCTCGCCCAAGTGAGAAGATGCCCCAGGTGGGGTGGCAGCTGCCCAGCATCCCCTGGCCTCGGGCCCCAGCATGCTGGCTCAGAGCACCCTCCTCCCGGGGCAGCTCTGCGGACAGCCCAGCCTCTCCAGCCCCTCATCCTTCCCAAGCAGATGCGGGTTTGGAGTCCCTAATGGAATGACACTCCTAGGTAGAGCTGCCTCCTTCCCGACACAGTTCGGAACCCCAGAGGCCCCTCGCCGGGGCAGAACACAAGAGCACAGCTCCCAGGGGAGAGACGTAGGCTTGAAGGGCTATCACAAGCGAGTGTCTATCCCTTTCAGCCTCCAGCAATGCAACTCTTCACCAGGATCACCTCAAGGTGATTGCATCCACTCCCCAAGGCTGCTGAGCTGGGGCCACTCCGACCACTTCAGACCCTTCTGGGTGATTTGGAGTTCCCCCGAGGGCCCTCACACCAAGACTGTCCCTCACTTCCCACTGCATTCCTCAGAGATGCCCAGTGAGGGCCAGGAGACCTCAGGTCCTCCAGGCACACCCCAGGGGGTGGCGATTCTGGGAGCGGGAAGGCAGACTATTGTGCCAAGTCAGTGAAATAGTGTCTCCGGGTTTAGATCCCAAGCAGCTCTCGTTCTGCAACCCGGGGAGCGGGGTGGGGGGGGGAGCCCTCCACTGCAGCCTGCCTTCCCAGCACTCAGAGGAAAACTAATGGATAATACAAATAATATCAATTCTCCCATGAGGTTAAGAATGGAGAGAAGAATGTCTGCTTTGTTTCCCGAAATTTCAGCAAACAGCTTCTGTCTCCTAAAGCCCGCGGCGCCCACATTTTCCACGCACCCCTTACCTGCTCTCCCGGCAGCACACAGATGAGGACAGGTGAGACTGAAGGAGCCCAAGTCCGCTCGAGGAGCAGGGCTCCCCGCACCGCCCCGGTTGCGCGGCTCTGAGCCCCTGCAAAGCCCACCCGGCGAGCCCTCCCCAGGCGCCCGGCAGAGGAAGCGTGCGGCTTCCCGGGGACCCCTCGGGCCCGGGTCCCTTCTGCCCCTGGGATCCACGGGGCAAATCGCGGGGCCCGCGCCGGTCTCACCTGCTCCGGCGGCCCGGCGCTCTCTGCGTGTGGAGCGGAGCCGCCCTGCCGGTCTCCCCGCCCGCTTGCCTCTCTCCCGCGCCGCCGCCGCCAGTGCCCGCCCAGTCTGCCGCCCGCACCGCCCTTGAGGACGCTCTGACCAGCTGCAGGCGACCCAGGCGCCTGCTCCGGAGCTGCAGCCGCGAGCCCGTCCGCCGTGCGCCAGGAGCTGCAGCCCCGCACGCCGGCCTCCCCAACGCCCACCCCGACCCTACACACAAGAGGGCTGGAACTGCCCTGTTGGTGTTCTCTCTGAGCCCCAGTGTCCTCATCCATGAAATGGGCATAAGAAGACCTGCCTTTCATAAACTCGTTCACAAATATTAATTATAGGCCTCCTATGAACCTGGCTCTCCTTCTAGACACAGAGCTGAGCAAAACAGAGTTCCTGTCCTTGTGTTATCCTGGAGTTCCCAGCCCTGGGGGGAGAAGGCCCATCAGGGACAAGTAAATAAGTTAATAAGTTATTGCAGGGAGTGAGATGCTGTGGGGAAATGGGTCAGCTTTAGATATGTGGGCCAGGCAGAGGGCACAGTAAGCGCAAAGGCCCTGAGACTGGAGGCATTGGCTCACTGCAGCTCACTGAAGGGCGGTGTGGCTGGAAAATGCCAGGGCTTTCAGAGGTGCATGTGGGAACAGTCACGGAGGCCCTGGTAGATCCTGGAAAGGCCTCCAAGATTGTTGCAACAAGAATCAAGTAAGAAAGCACTTCTCTTGGGGCTTCCCTGGTGGTGCAGTGGTTGAGAGTCCGCCTGCCGATGCAGGGAACACGGGTTCATGCCCCAGTCTGGGAGGATCCCGCGTGACGCAGAGCGGCTGGGCCCGTGAGCCACGGCCACTGAGCCTGCGCGTCCGGAGCCTGTGCTCTGCAACGGGAGAGGCCACAACAGTGAGAGGCCCGTGTACCGCAAAAAAAAAAAAGAAAAGAAAAAAAAGAAAGCACTTCTCCATTGGAGTCCACGTGAAACAGGACTTGCCTGAAAGGGGACAATGTTTATTACAAAGGCTGCTTCAATTTTGAATACACTAACTTATAATTTCCTCCAGAAGGCCACATGGTAAAATCACGTGTGTACTTGGAGGACCTCCTGAGAGTAGGCTTTGCTTCTGGGGAACTTCCTAAGTATCTGACATATACAACTCTTCTCTAAAACCTTCCATGGCTCCAACTCACAGAAGCGGAGTAAAGCAGCGGTTACCAGGGGCCAGGGGGTTGAGGAAATGGGGAGATAATTGGTCAAAGGGTCCAAACTTCCTGTTATAAGATTAACAAGTTCTGGGGATCTAATGTACAGCTTGGTGATTATAGCTAATGATACTGTATTATATACTTGAAAGTTGCTAAGACAGTAGATCTTAAATGTTCTCACCACGAAAAAAAGAAATGGTAATTATGTGATGGGATGGAGGTATTAGCTAATGCTGTGGTGGTAATCCTTTTGCCATATATAAATGTATCAAATCAACTCATTGTACACCTTAAATGTACATAATGTTATATGTCATCTATATCTCAATAAAGCTGGGGGGAAAAAACCTTCCATGGCTCCCCATGACCCACAGGACACGGCCCAGACCGCCCAGCCGTTCCCCGCAACACACCAAGTAATCCCAGAGGCACCATCCATGGTGCCGACTATGGAAATGTTTCCAGAGTTGTGGGCAGTGACAGCTTTCTAGAATGACAGCTGTCATTTATGGCCCATGTGGGCTCTGCAGACGTTACCCTATTGGATCATCACAACAGCTCTGAGAGGTGGGCATTTTTATTTCTGTTTTACTGATGAAGCCAAGTGAGACTCAAGCATCGAGCAACTTACCCAAAGTCACTCAGCTAAGAAACACTCAGATCCAGTCTGCCAAACACCCATGCCTCTGCTCACTGGCCCCTCCAGGTTTGCAGCTGCCATGTCTTCTTTCAGGACCACTCTCGTCCCTGCCTTGATTGCCTGGGAAAATGCTGCTCCTCCTTCGCAGCCCAGCTCCGATGTCCCCTGTGCCATGACGCATTCCCGCAGCCTTCTGCGCTCTGCTGCAGAGGCAGGTGGCGAAGCCTGCTTGTATGTTTACACAACATACTCCCCGTGTCTAGGGCACTATTCCTTGTCTCTGCCCTCAGAGCCCAGCATGGGTCCATATACAGTGACAGCATCCAACAAAGGAAGGAAGGAATGCATTTGACGGAACTTAATCATAATGATGGCTTCCAGGAGTCTAAAGGGAAGAGTATTTGGGACTTCCCTGGTGGTCCAGTGGTTAGGACTCTGTGCTTTCACTGCAGGGGGCAGGGGTTCGATCCCTGGTCAGGGAACTAGGATCCCACAAGCCGCGCAGTGTGGCCAAAAAAGTAAAAACTAAAAAAATAATAAAGTGAAGAGTCCTTCCCGTCCAGAAACCATTCACCTATAGACACCTGTTCTCTGTGTGGGCAAGAACTCAGACACTGACACCTCCTCCTCGTGGGCAAGCTGTGTGGGGCCGAGGGCTGAGGTCTTACAGGTGAGCCCTTTGAGCAACTGCCCAGGGCTCCCAGGCCTGAGCCCAAGCCCCCATGGATCAGAGAGCAGCTGAGGGAGCAGTGAAAATAGTGACCAGCTCCTGCGCCAGGCAGCAGCACTTTCTCTTATTCCATCCTCACTCCCACCTTGTGAAGTATGATCACCCCCATTTCACAGGTGACAAAACTGAGGCTCAAAGAAGTGGAATGACTTGTCTCAGTCATCCAAATTGTAGATGGTGGGGTTGGGGTTTGAACCCAAAGTCCGAACTCCTTCTTCAGCACCGGAGAGCCCCCGAGAAGGGGAAGGAGTGCCTGATAGCCGACATTCCTAGTTAAACCAATGCAGCAGGAGCTAGCTATCAGACCCTTTGCTCAGCCGGGGAAGGAAACAGCAATCCCTGGTGGCAGCTGAGCCCTGAACAGAGCAGAGCAAGAATATCTGGAGCTCCCCAAGAAAGCAAAGCCCATGAGCAAGAAACCGGGAGCTGTACTTCCCCACTCGCTGGCATCTGGGGCCAGGACCCCAGTCTGGGAGGTCCTGCCAGTGGCCAGGCTGCATTCTGCAGTCTCTGAGGAAGGGGCTCAGTAGGGTTTTCCCTGCACCATAAAAGTGTCTGGCTTTGTCCAACCTCCTAGACATTGACCTTCCTTAATAGCTTAGTGACAGACCTCACTCCTTGCCCCCTTAGGAATGTTCCACGTGAATCACCTTGGAGTCAAAAAGGTGTGTTTGGCCCTCGATACCTCAAAGTTTGAACTCTCAGTCCACTGCAAGGTCAATCAATGCTGTCCTTGGTCTGATGGAGAAAGCTGAGGGTCAGGAAGTGAAGATGGACCCAACCCACTTCCTTGCTGGCCATTTGCTATTACTTTGAGCATCCTGAGAACCCGTGTGGTGAGTGGTCAGGAGCTAGGCGTGGGAGCCAACTCGCCAAGCCTCAGATTCTCTTTTGTAAAATGGAGTCAGTAATAAAATCTTGCTTGAGAAAAAATGAGATGAGATGCAAACAGCTCCTAGTACAGTCCCTGGCAGGAAACACATCCTGGAGATCTGTGGCTGCTGTTATCATTCCTGTGTCCTATGTGCCTGTCCACCTCCCTGAGCTCCCTACCCACAGCTAATGAGCAGTGCCTACCAATTCTAGTTGAAAACCTCTCCAGCCACATGGCACAATCCACACCTCTCTCCTGAATTAGTCCAACAGGGTCCTAACAGACTCTACGTGCTCAGCCATGGGAGCCTGTAAAGTCAGCCTGACACTCTTTCTGGGGTGATGGAAATGTTTTATATCGCCAGTCTGGGTGGTTGTCACTTGAATGTATAAATACACATAACTTCATCCATTAAGATATCTGCACTGGGCTATATATAAATTATACCCTAGTAAAAATTTAAAAACAAATTCTAAATGATTAAATAAATAAAATCAGTCTGACACTGTTTCTCCTTAAGGTTTCCTAAGGTGCCTCCCCCAGACTCCTTCTCCACATAAACTCTTCATTTTTAGGGAATATCATTGTGTTTTACACATCCAGGCTTGTGTAGATGTTGCTTCCAGAACCTGGACTCATTGAGCTCATTTTGCACTTGGAAAACTCCTACTCATTCTTGGAGACACAGCCCTCTGTGAAATGTCCCTGGCCTTCCACCTGCTCATTCTAAAGGGAAGCTGACAAGTATGTCGCCCATACAGAGAGCTCCCAGGTAGCTGTCTTGCTTTTTCCCTGGAAGACCCATAGCAAAGGAAAGCCTCATCGGCTATCCAGGAAAATCAATTTACTTTCCCATTCTTATGAACAGAGAACCAAAGTGTCCCATACATTCAGAAAATCAACAGCACAAAAGAAAAAAACATCAAGATAAATAAAATAATTGGCCTCAAAAGAAGCTGAAATACCTCAGGAAATAGAAAAGAACCTTAAGAGACAAGAAACTTCCATTAATCCTTAGGGAGATTAACAAAGTTGCTGAATCCAGCAAATAAGGGCAGATTGCTATGAAAACATAAGACCAAGAAAGCAAGAAAGAACCCTTGAAAATTAAACGTATGATTGCTGAAACTGAAAAATATTTTATTGGGAGGGATGGGAATACTGGGAAGGTAAAGAAATGTCTTATAATGTAGAGCAAAAACACAAAAAGATGGAAATTCTATGCAAAAGTAAGAGGCATAGATGATTAACGCAAATGATCCATTATCCAATTGATAAAATTTCCAGGAAGGGAGACCAAGAAAATGAAAGGTAGCATATCAGTCGTACTCTAAGCAGGAGAGTTCACCCCCAGATAGTCACATGAAGAGATCTAAATGGGAAGGTAACAGAGAGGCGTGGGCAGAGTTAAGGGAAAATACAGGATATGGTGAGGCAGTCAAAGACTAGCAAAAGAAGTTACCACCCTACAGCTAATGGAATCAGGGGAGACAATCCAGTCATAGAACTAGGGGACTGTGGAGGAAGGGCTACCTGATTAACTGCCATAGTCTAGAGGCATGGCACCATCACCAGAGACTCAGCATTCATGAGGATGGGCCAGGGTTAGGGAGTCTCAGAGGCTAAGAGCAGGGAGTTGGAGCCCAAGTGGAATGAGAGGATGTCCCCATAAGGGGCAGACCAGGTGGGTGTTGGAGCTGAGTAGGGAGGAGTACATCTGCACAGGGTAGGGCAGCTACTGGAGCAGCCCAGCACTGTGAGAGCAGAGCACCCCGTGGTGGGGAGGGTCTGGCATGGGATGTCAGAGCCAGAACAGAACAAAGAGAGTATCCATACAGGGGAGCAGAGTGTCACAGCCCAAATACAATGAAGAGGGTGTCCACACAAGAAAAGGGAACAGCCAAGGTGGAATGCCAAAGCCCAAGCAGAATGAGGTGCTGGTGGGAGGGTGTCCTACTATGGGAAGTTGGCTCCATGCAGGGAGATCAACCAAGCAAAGCGAATATATTAAGAATGATGGGAGCCAGTTTTCTCACTGATTAAGAAGGCAGTTACAAATACAGAAGGGGAGAAAACCAGAATGAGCCCTGTGGCTTTGAATTAGAATTAGAGATATTATGTAAATTAATGGCTTTCAATATATAGAGATAAATATTAATGTAATTGTGAGACACACATATACACACACACTTTTTGTTCTGTCCACTGAGACAGCCTAGGAGTAATGAGCACCCCAATAGCAATGAGCACACCTAGCACCCATATCTGACTTCTAAAAGCCATTCTCCATTAAAAGAATCCAAGGGGCAGGGAAAATACAAGATGAGCCTGTAAGATCTTTGGGGCCTACAAAGTAACAAAATGCTCTAAGAATGATGGAGCATGTTAAAAAGACCCAGAATCCAGTTTGAAGAGGTCCTCACTGGTCAAATCTGGGACAATGTGAGGATTAAAATAAACAATGAAAGTAATGGATAATAACCCACTGAATCAAACAGAAAGCTGAGTCCTTTCCAATATAAATACATGAATAAGTGAAGTGAAAGTTCAACGGGGAATAAACAGTATGTCAAGCATTCTGATGGTTGATGCCTCTTCTGGTCATCGGTGCTTGTTCTGACGGCTGATGCCTTGTTCTGATAGTTGGCACCTATTCTGATGGTTGGTGCCTATTGTGATATTGGGTGCCTATTCTGATGACTTGTGCCCCTTTTAATGGTTTTTTTTTTAATAACCTGTTCACCAGACCAAAACTATGGAAAACATGGTCCTTTAAAATTTAATTCTGAATATAAAATGTTTGGGGAATATAATATCCTTGCACCTGTGTAGATGCATATGCTATTGAGGGAATACAACAATCAGAAATGATTTTTCTGTAGATAACCATTACATGTTTTAACTGTTTTCAATACCAGTATATATCTGACCAAAGAGAATGGTTTCATAAATAATAGATTTTTAAAAATAAAATAAAATAAAATAAAATAAAAATGTAAATAAATAAAGTAAACCTTATGCTGGAAGCAGACACTCTCAAAAACGCCAACAGGCCTCCTTTGGCTTGTGTGCTCCTCCACCTGACAGCTGGCTCCATTTCTGGATGTGGAATAATCCTCTTTGATTACTGTAGCCGTCTAGTTTATCTGTTGTTGCAGAAAGAATCAGACGTAAGGCACAGTATACACCTCCAGTGCTCATTTGTCTGAATTCGACTTTTAATAAGTTTGGAACAGGAAAGCCACATTTCCTTTCTAAAGTGCTTCAGAACATGTGGCAGTGGTTACTCCTTACATAAGACAGCCTGTTTATATTTATTTTAAAACATTGGTGCTCCCCAAGAATTTCTTTATCTTCTTATTTGTGAAGTGGATGTATTCCAGAAGACATTATGGGATGAAAAAAAGCCTCATGATCCATTTATTCATGCACTTATTTACTAAAAAATAATTACCAGGCTCCTACCATAGGCCAGGCGCTCTTGGAGACCTTGAGGATGCAGAGGTGAGCGATATCCTCACCGTTTTTTGTGGCAGTTGAACAACCATCCAAGAAGTTTCCTGGAATGCGTGCGAAAAGAAGCATCACTCCTACTCGCTTCCAGATATCCCCGCTTTACCCCAAAGTGGAGAGGAGACGTGTCCCCAGGAGCTGCAGGTGAGCGATGGGGCATAGCCAGGAGCCAGGTCTGCTGCCAAGGCGGGCCTACCCCAGTCCGGACCGCCCGCTTCGGGACACCCGGAGGGCGGGGCACGGAGGGGCCGGGCGGTGCACTCCGCTCCCTGCCCGCCTTCCTCCCGGCCCCCAGGGGGCGCTCGCGCCAAGGCATAGGAGCAGGCGGCGCGTGGGCGACGCGTGGGCTGCGTGGCCAGCGGATCTTCATAAGGTGGAAACTCTTTGCGGAGGCCTGGTGCCCCGCCGCCGGCTCTGGCCCCGCTTCCTCCTTTTAGCTCCCCACACTCTCCGCCGCCCCCGCCCCCCTCCTCTAGAGACTTAGGGCCGAGCGGACCCACCCCCGACGCCTAGAGTGAAGCCCGGGTCCCCGCGGAGCCCGAACTCCCGGCTTGGCGTCTCTTCTCTCTGCCGCCGCTGCGCTGCCCCGCAGCCCGAGGGGAGGGCGGCGCGACCCTCGACCTCGCCCGCGGCCGCACCGCCGCCGCACTCGGGCTGGACCCCGCCAGCCGAAGCCCAGTCCGCCCTCGGGGCCCCGCGCCTGGTAAGTAGGGGCGGACCCAGTACCGCGTCCCTGGGCTGCTGCGGGAGACCAACTTTTGAGTCCCACGTGTTCGCGTTCGCTCGGAGCCGTCGCTGCTGTTTAGGAAGAGCTGGGGGCAGCGTCTTGGTCCAGGTTCCCCCGTCTAGCTCCTGCCTTCCACCCGGCTCACCGGGGCCGGCGGGAGTGGGGAGAGGTCCAACCTGCGCCTCCTGAGGGGAATGGGGAGGGGGAGGCGCAGTCTCAGCGTCCCAGCTGCGGTCGCAGCGCCCCACCTACTGAGCGAGGGGAAGTGGGGGGGGCGGGGATGTGCGGTGTCCCAGGGCTGGAGCCGCTGCAGTGGGACTCAGCCTCCTAACCATTCCCCCCACTCTTACAGTAGGTTCCAGTATTTGATTGAGTCTTGGGCTCTCGGGTTTACAACTCATCCCCGGGCTCGAAACTCATCCATTGGCTCGTAGGTCCCTTGAAGAACTCAAAGATCTTGCTTTGTATTTTCCTTGAGGAGGAACCTGGACCCAGCCCCAAGGCTGCACATTGTTTCTGGATTGCCTCTCCCTTGTTTGCGCATCCCTCCCCTCCCTTCCCTGATTTGCAAATGTTTGAACCTGCTGTTTGGAACTCGGGGCTGAATGACGCCTACTTCCTACAAACCAGAAACGGGAGACACAGAAAGGCTTTTGTGTCCAGGAGGGCCTCACAGGGTCCTTGCTTTCAGGCTGATCCCTGAGAGAAGTACTGTTAGGAAGATGCGTTCCTCCCTCGCCTTGAAGGACGCGGGTGGGCTTTAAGGCTCTAGTTCCCCCCACCCCTTGCTGCCGCCTTCCAGGTCCTTGGGGGTGCATGGAGGAGGGGGTGCAGGAGGGGTGAGGGCTGCAGGGGGGGTCGGTGGTAGGCAGTGAGGGAAGCATTGCATGCGCGCCAGTGCGTGTCCTCAGAGGCGCTCCCCGCCCCGACCCCTCGGAGCCCAGGATCCCTGATTCCCTAATGGGCTGCCCAGGAAGCCAGTGGGCTGCGTTATGTGCTGCCTTGTCACAAGTAAGAGGAGATGGCCTCCCGCTGCACCAGGAGTGCCCAGGCTTTTGCCCAGACGTCCCCCAGAGCTCCAAGCCCTGGGTCATGAGGCGTAGCTTTGTGGGAGCCGGCATCCCTGGACCAGGGGGCACTCGAAGGAGATGGTGGGTGCTGACCAGTGAAGCAAACTGGCCTTGGAGGTGGTTCACGCACATCTTTATGCAGGTGAATCAGGCAGCCTGGAACTAGGTGCTGGGTGCCCTGTAAGTGAAGCTGCATCTGGCCTCTGTACCCTGACACCGAATTAAATCTTGGAAACAAAGTTTTGGGTGAAGTACAAAAGAATAGCTTTATTGCTTTGCCAGGCAAAGGCGGCCAGAGCGGGCTAGTGCCCTCAAAAACTATGCGTCCCAACAGGGAGGGGGTAGTGAAGAGTTTTATTAGTAATGGTTCGAAGAGGGCATGATCAGCTTGTGGACATTTTTCTGATTGGGTTGGTGGTGAGGTAAGTGGGAGGCAGCATCATCAACCTTCTGGTTCCACCTGGTGGCCTGAGGTCTACGTGCTTGTGGGAAGCATGCAGTTAACTTCTCCCACCTGGCTGGGGTTTCAGTATCTGCAAAACAGCTCAAAGGTATTGTTTTGCACGTCCCTTGAGGGGGAACCAGGACCCTACCCCAAGGCTGCACTATTGTTTCTTTTGGCAGTTCCTCCCTAGTCTCCGCATCCCCCTCCCTTCCCTAATTAGCAACTGTTTGAACCTGCTGGTTGGAACTCAGGGAAAGTAATGGAGACTGAATGAAGCCTATTTTCTGTAATCAAGAAATGGCAGTGTTGACTTAAAAAAAAAACACAACATAAGAGTTGCGAGTTATTTGGGGCAAAATGAGGACTGCAGCCCAGCAGACAGCGTTTCAGTGAACTCTGAGAAACTGCTCCGGGGAGACGAGGAGGGGAGCTGCGTTATATAGAAGTTTTATAACAAAGGGCAGGTAGTCAGAACGTCAAAAGGTTATTGTTAACTAAGGAAAACCAGGTATCTCAAATTAAGGAATTTAGTGCTTTTCAGTGTATGGGAAGATGCAAGAGTCTGGGCTCACTGTAATCATTCCTTTGATATGCACCTCAGCCATGTGGGGCCTGTATCCTGTGCTTTCACATCCCGAGTTTCCTCAGGGCTCACCGTAGGGAGTGGCTGCAGTCAGTTGGCTACTAAATGGCAGGTATTCTTTTCAGCCCTGAGTTCCCTCAGGGCTCACTGGCTCACGTTGGAGGGCTGCAATCGTTGATGACTATGACATCCTTTGTTTAGTGATATGGCAGGAAATACTCCATTTATAAATATTCCATTACATTTATAAATATTCCATTTATCAGTCCCTCCTCTTGGTCGGAAATTAGACCAATGTTTAGGAGACATTTCATGACCAAATTTTGTCCCACAGCGCTGGGAGGTTCATCCCAGAACAGGTGAAAATTCTTGTTGATATACCACTCCAGGTGTTAATTTTCAGATTAGGCCCTGTTTAATCATCAGATTAAAGATTTTCTGGATCCTTTGTCTTACTAACCTATTATGATCCAGGAAATGTTTTCCCTTGTTGAATCTTCCCATATCTAGAGTTGCACTATTACAATCACTGATCGCATACAGAACTATTTATTTGATCGACTGTTTCAAGCCGCCTAGTCATCATTATTTTTGTTAGAGGCTCAGTCACACATTTGGTAATATAGAAAACGACCCTGTAAAACAGGCAAAATACAAATAATATAGCTAATAATATTAATAGAGTTATGAGTAAATATTTAAGCCAAGAGCGTCCCACGCCAAACCAGTTTTCTAAGAGGTCGTCAGGATTTGGGAGTGGGTCACTTAAGGCAGAAATCTGATTTTTCATATGGTTCATTAAACATGTTGTATTAGAGGATTCATCAGGTATGAAAACACAGCATTCAGTTTAAATTATGGCACAGGTGCCTCCCTGAGATGCTGTAAGGATGTCAAGAGCCGTGCAATTTTGTAGCACTGCTTTTCCCATCATTTAGACCTCAGAATTCAGTAGGCTAATAGCCTGGTTACTATCATTGAGTACTGTAAGAGACAACGATCTTATAAAATAGACAGGATATGGTGGTTCCTTGGTGGCGCAGTGGTTGAGAGTCCGCCTGCCGATGCAGGGGACGCGGGTTCGTGCCCCGGTCCGGGATGATCCCACATGCCGCGGAGCGGCTGGGCCCGTGAGACATGGCCACTGAGCCTGCGCGTCCAGAGCCTGTGCTCCACAACGGGAGAGGCCACAGCAGTGAAAGGCCCGTGTACCGCAAAAAAGAAAAAAAATAGACAGGATATAAGTAATGCAGCTAGTAATGTTGACAGAGTCATAGTGCAGCAGGGAGACACAATTATAAACAATTTAGAAACAAAGAACAAATTAAAACAATGCTTAGTATAACTAGTTGTAATCCAGTGCAATAAACCATCAAGTCCATAGGAGAGCCAGCTGGAAAAGCCAAATTCTGGCAGGATCAGGTAGAGCGAAAAAGATAAATGTTTTATCTTTGTTTACAAGGGTATACTTTATCAACTTGTAGGTCATAGCATAAGAGAAAAGGTTTTTCTGGAAAAACAATATTAAAGCTAGTATATTTCCCAAAGTCATGAAGTTATAAATCATATTCATCAGTTCATTCAGCCCCATGTAATGGATTCCTGTTGATCTGGATGAAGTAATCAGGTTTTCCATCATTTGTTACATAGTTCAGTGGTATTATCTAAAGGCCATCAGAAACTTATGTTTGTTAAAAAAAAAGTTCTTTTTATGAGTCTTCTTGAAAATCTTCATTCTGTAAAAGCATCAGGACAAAACTTAAAATAGCATGGTTAAAGATTTGAGTACAATGCAATTAGTAGGAGACTTGGATATTTCCGTGACATATAACATTTTAGAATAATTAGAATTATGACTGATAACGTTGTATCAGGGCATATCAGATGTTAGGAATTCCATATAAATTTTGGAATATCTATATTAATGACATTTATCCATACACTATAACCTAAGGTTCGTCTCCAATCACTTGACAATGTTTCTGAAGTAATTAAACATACCAAATAAACTTAATTTAACATTCCTCTCTAAAGGTTCTGAAGAACCTTAGGGGCAGGACAGGAATAAAGACGCAGACATAGAGAATGGACTTGAGGACACGTGGAGGGGGAAGGGTAAGCTGGGACGAAGTGAGAGAGTGGCATGGACTTATGTATACTACCAAATGTAAAATAGCTAGTGGGAAGCAGCCGCATAGCACAGGGAGATCAGCTCGGTGCTTGGTGCTTTGTGCTTTGTGACCACCTAGAGGGGTGGGATAGGGAGCGTGGGAGGGAGACGCAAGAGGGAGGCGATATGGGGATATATGTATATGTATAGCTGATTCACTTTGTTATAAAGCAGAAACTAACACACCATTGTAAAGCAATTATACTCCAATAAAGATTAAAAAAAAAAATTCCTCTCTAAGATGTCTCAGAGATGTTCCTTCAAAGCATCCCAGAGTCAGCTGGAGGCTAAAAAGAACTTTAGTTGGATTTTAATATTTGGGAAGTTTGTTAAAAATATCAAAAAGATTTTAAAACACAGCAGGTCATTGTGAAACAATACTTATTCATTTAACCAAAGTCACAAAAAGATTAGTTAAGGGAACAGAAACTCACACAATCTGTTATCAAAAAGGAGCACTCTAAGAAACTTTGTTCAAATTCCAGTCTTGTACCAGTTTACTTAACAAAATCTATTTACTTAGTTAACCTCAATCTAAATTTAGTTAATCCTGACCATGCATAAAACTTTTTTTCCTCAGGGTTTCTTTTCCACAACCTTTCATTATCTGTATTCATATCAGCCTGTCCCTTATTTTTTCTATCCAAATAAACCAACCAGCCCTAATATATACTTTCTTCCTTTTCCCTCAATAAAATTTAATTCCATTCCTCATATCTTCTTTACTGGAAACACACATTCTACTTTCCTACTGTACACTGAAATATTTCTGTATTATTCCTATCAGCTTTAATTACATGTTTAAATTAGAATCCTCAACTCTTAAAAACCTTAATTTCTAGTGAAAGTTAAGAAGTAAGCAATTATGAACTGTCTTTTACATTAGCATTCTGTAGATTGGTGAGCATAAATACCAGTGATAATTTCTAAAAACATTTGTTTTCTTATAGAGGACATCTCAGGGTGGCAGCAAACATTTTAATTAATAGTCCTCAATACCTTTAGTTTCTCTACTTAGTAATTGATGTCTCAGTATCTTTTTTTTTTTTTTGGAAATTAGCTATTCAATAAACTTCCATAACTTAAATTAGCACAACTCTAGAACTTTAAGTTATCAAATATCTGAAGGGATAATTTTAAGTAGACATATCTAAAATATATTTTTAAAGAGTTTACCCCAAAGCTTTTATTTACATTTAAAGTGTTATTTAAAGTGTTATCAAGCTGTTTTTCTTGCAGCAGATATGATAAGGTCTTATTTGACTTCTATTAAACCTAGGTACAATAAAGTATTACGCTTAATGTTGATGACTCTAACGGTATGTCTGTATTAATTAGATCCACAAACAAACTTTAATACCAGATATCAACTTAATATTGAATATTTCCCGGTTTACGTGAACCTGAAAGTCATTTTGGCCGGTTTCTTTATTTGTAAGCGCTTTTTAAAAATTTAAATAGAGCTCTTTATAAGTTCAATTTTGATAAAACTTTCCAGAGGTGGAGATATCTCACATGTATAATGTGTACACAGACATAAACAGGCAAAACTAGAGATCTCATGGCTTCATTTAAAAGAAAAAAAACCTTAGTTATGAATTAGGTATTACAATATAAACTTACTAGTTTACAAAGGACAGTTGGAATACATTAAAGTTGCTTGTTTATATGACTAAGGCTTTACTATTTGTAAAGTTTGGCTGAGGGAGCATTCCCAGCGGTTTGAATTTTATAACTGCCACTTTGTCATTTTTTTTCCCTTGATTTCAGGTCTTGTCTGATTGAGCTAATTAGGCTCAGTCTCAGGTCCTTGTGGCCTGTATTTACATTTCTGCTTTGTAAGAGATTTGCAAGGGAAAGACAGTTGATTTAGTTTCCCAAAGAACAGGCCTGTCACCTAAATGATACTAAAAGATTTTATCAGTGACAAGATTTCTAATTAAACTGGAAATTACAAGTTCTGTGTTCTAGAACTTTAGAGTTTAATTTATCATGCCTTCAAAGGTTTGTATAAGGCATTCAGCAAAGACCTTTCTGAGTTTACAGGTTAAACCCAGAGCAAAATCACTATTTTTATTTTTCTTAGCCCTTGAATGTTAGTTCCCAGTTTTATCTACTTGTATGGTTCAGGTAACCCTGTTGGTGTCTTTTAGTATGTTCAATTAATATTTCCTGAGGGGCAGATTTATATGCGTTGTCTTATAATACCATGTAGGGGAAGTATTTCCCAGTGAGACATGACTATTCCACAATATAATTAAACAAAAGAGATGTAGCCATCTTATATAAAGCCCATTTAAATATACCAATTTTATATACTTTCATCTCAATTCCATCAACTTTATACCTTTAACTTTACTTTTCATTAAGAGCCAATCAACAAGCTTACAGGAGGAATTCTAGAAGTTTTTCTTTTTGTTCCCTGTCCATTTTATCTTTTTCTATTCTGGGATCCCCAGAGTGAGGTTGATGCAAGGAACTTAGACCCTTTGGCCTAACTGTTGTCCCAAGTAATTGCTGGTCAGGTATCTCAGTGTAAAAAAATTTTTTTTAGCCTGTTAAATATATTTTAAAGCTGGGGTACATAGAACAGACGTGTTTGGCTTTTAATGTTGGGGACCAGTAGGAGGTCCCTTTGGCCCATTTAACCTTAGGTAGTGTAATATCAAAACCTTGTGTTTAAGTCACATCAGTGTCCATTTTATTTATCCCATTTTAAATAACCATCTAAAGATTTCTTTATTCATTTGAGAGAATTCCTTTAAAATTTCTACCTTGTTGGAAATAGTATCTAGACTTTCCTTATAGGATTTTTACTGTTAACATTAATTATTCTAATGATTCTATTAGCATCTGTGAGACCCATCGAGGGAAGGCAAAGACCACAAATGAAGCTTCCCACACCAGTTTTTCTTACTTGTTTTAAACTAAAGAAGTTCTTAGGTAATCATTAGATATATTTCTTTTTTCCACCTTTAATGTGATTTGTTTTTATAGGTACCAGTAAAACAGCTGTTTATAATGAGAGCACTGTAGATTGACCAATTTGTTAGTTTCTCCAATTTTAAAAGGATTCCATCATTTGGCCATTAATAAAGTATATGTATTTATAGTGATTCAAACCATTAAGACGCAAGAGGCTTCCCCATAAGAGAGATGGGGAGGGTGTAACCTAAGTAAAATCCAGAAAGTTTACTCTCAAAAATAGTATGGCAGGGCTTCCCTGGTGGCGTGTCCCGGTCCGGGAAGATCCCACATGCCGTGGAGCGGCTGGGCCCGTGAGCCATGGCCACTGAGCCTGCGCGCCCGGAGCCCGTACTCCGCAACAGGAGAGGCCACAGCAGTGAGAGGCCCGCGTACCGCAAAAAAAAAAAAAAAATATAGTATGGCAGAGATCAAGTTTTCAAAACACAGACATACACGGAAAGTCCTAGGAAGATCAGATGGAACATTTACATCTCAAAGACACAGGAAGAGAAATGCAGGTTTCCCCCAGAAGGCCTTTGTTTAAAAGTCAGAATTCTGAAAAGATATTTTATCAAGCCAGCTTTTTAACCTTAATTTAACTTAACTGCTTATGCAATATAAGAGCCTCGTCATTTTTAGGATGTGATTTCCTTTAACTTCCAATTAAGTAAATACTGATTGATATAGAGGCTCATAGGTCTGGATGGTTAACTCAGATTTCTTAGCAAATCCCAATGGATCCCGACTCAGATCGGAAAATTCCTTAGCCAAGGCTCTAAGTTCTACCAAGGTCCAGTGTGTATACGTAAGCACCCAGGATGGTTCACCCTTCCCTGTAATAGGTTTCTCCTATGGGACCACTGCATGGCATGAGGACTCTGCATCCACCACTCCCATTAAGTTTCTCAAAGCCGTAACCAGCTGGGAGGAGTCTTGTTCCTTTTTTTCAGAGCAATGCTCTCATGTAATATCTTTACTTTTACCCTGACAAATTCTATTAAGGCAGCAAAATTGAGGAAAAGCATCAGATCAGCCTCTTACCTAACCACTCAGCCAAGACCACTCAGTCTCCTACAACTGAGCAAACCCTGGTATCTCAACCAGGCCCCCCCACCACCACCCCAGTATCTTTCAGCTGGGTGGGGGCAGGTACCTGCTATACACCACCAAATAAAACTCAGATTCATCAACCAACACAGGAGATCCAAGAACCAGGAGAGACTTACCCAAATTCGTCTGGACTCTCCAAGGAGGCAGATGGGCACAAGGGGCCGCTACTGGTACCAAGGCTCCGTTTCCTCTTAGAGTTCAGGCGAAGGAGAGAAGTCCACTCTGGGTCCCTTATTCGTGGTCGCCGTAACTCTTGACTTAAAAAAAAAGCACAACATGAGAGTTGGGAGTTAAGTTTTATTTGGGGCAAAATGAGGACTGCAGCGGAGCAGACAGCGTTTCAGTGAACTCTGAGAAACTGCTCCAGGGAGACGAGGAGGGGAGCTGCGTTATATAGAAGTTTTATAACAAAGGGCAGGTAGTCAGAACGTCAAAAGGTTATTGTTAACTAAAGAAAACCAGGTATCTCAAGTTAAGGAATTTAGAGCTTTTCAGTGTATGGGAAGATGCAAGAGTCTGGGCTTACTGAAATCATTCCTTTGATATGTACCTCAGCCATCTGGGGCCTGTATCCTGTGTTTTCTTTCCCCTTTTTTTCCACTCCTCCTTCCTTCTACCCCTTTGTCCGTCTTTCCATCCATCTTTCTTTCCATCCATCTTTCTTTCCATCCTTTCTTCCATTCTTCTCTCCTCCTTCCCTCCCTTTCTCCCTCTATCCTTCCCTCTTTTTCTTTCCCCTCCTCACTTACTTCCCTTTATCATTTCCTCTAATTTTTCCTCCCTCCCTCCCTCCCTCCCTCCCTTCCTCCCTTCCTCCCTTCCTCCCTTCCATTCAACAGGCATGTTTAGGTGTCTGCTGGGTGCTGTTGGTACTTAGTTTGCATGGAATTTTGTTGCCCTTTCTGTCAGGACAGGTCCACCCTTGTGCTACCAGGGAACACTTTTGTACTGTTACCTTCCCCTCCTCTTTCCTTCCTTTATCAATTAGCATGTATGAAACAGCTGCCTTAGAGGAAAAAGCTAAAATGATCATGGAGTTCACTTTCAGGAAGGAAGGTTAAAATCAAGTTTAGAAATCGAGGTATGAGTATGTGAAAAGCTGAATAATAGTGGAATAATTACATGATGTCACAAAACAAGGATGTGAGATGCCAGAAGACAGCATGAGCATTATTGTTAGAGTGAAACGAGACACCGGCTGAGTTTAGAGAATGGAGCAGTTTTTGTGGGGTGGATGGGTTTGGGAAAGGCTTATAGAGATGGAGCGTAAACTGGGGTTCCAAATAGGATTTTCATATTTGGAAAAGAGAAAATTTCAGTCCAGGAAAGGGGATGACATGGGTAAAAGCTCAGCAGTTTTGGTCTTTTTTGTTGTTGTTGTTTTTTGTCGCCTACATTTTCCAAGGGAACGTTCCAGTCCAGGGAACCTCTTTCTTTCCCAGGGCTCCTTTGCCGCCACTTCCTCTTCAGTTCTGTGTCTTTCCCCACGTTTTAAATTCACCTGTTGATGGGCTCAGGGGAAGCACCCCGTTTCTCTCAGTCCCTGCCTCGATCAGCAGACTGGTCACTTTTTGCTGCAGGTAAAGAGCTTCTTGCAGGGGACATCTGAACTGAAGAGAGGGTGTTGAAATGTTATTCCCAGCTTGGTGGTTGAAATTCCAACTGTAATTTTTATCAGCTCTGGGTGAACCAGAGCATGGTCTGACATGCTGGAGATCTCAGAGGGCCTGAAGTCAAGGATTTCAGTTGGAATTCCCGGTGTGGCTGGCCCACTGTGATTGAGTCCAATCCAGGGAATGCTCATTTTTCTTGCACACTGTATGTACATTGAACAGTTGTTCTTGGATGTTTTCATAGTAGATGTGTGTTATATGCTGAAGCCAATCCATACTATTTGGTTCCGACATCCTCAGTCCATGAAGAAATAGTTGATTTTCAGATGCCTGCAGAACCTTGATCCTAGCCAGGTGTCTGGGTCTTTCCCGGCAGTGACTTGAGTGAAATCTGACCGATATACTGTGGTGACAGCCAGGCTGTGGAAGTTGAAGATTCTAAGTTTTATTCCCTCTGAGGCTGGCATTTCTCTGCGATTGTTCCATTGTATCCGTTCCAAGGCTAGGGAGATAGAAGGTGGCCAGGGTCCCCCTAGGCTTGTGGTCTCTTGATATTTGCCCTTAAGTTAAAGGAAAAATCCCTTTACCAAATACTTGCTGGTTGCTCAGAATAAAAATTTTCTCATCTGTACATTACAATTGATTATTAAAAAGTTCACATTCAGGCACCTTATATGTTGTTTGTGTGTGTGTGTGTGTGTGTGTAGGCAGAACAAGTAATTCCTTTTCCTTCCAAGGACAGTGTAGTGATTCTCAGGGTCTATTTGATCTTTCCTTCCCTTCATCAGGTGAAATCTGGTTAAAAGGGTTACCTTGGAGCAGTAAAGGAAGGGGAAAGATGGTCCTGGTGGTAAAGCCTCACTGAAAGCTGTCCTAGAATGATATTGTCAAAAGACAGTTTTGAAAGTTTTAATTCAACTCTACATGTTATAAAAAAGGAAAACCTAGGTCCAGAGATGTCAAGTGATTTGGGCCAAAGTGATACAGCAGCTTAAAAATAAACCAGGATCTGAGTACAGGTTCTCTGACTCTTGGAAATAATTGCATGTACAGAATCTTTGCACCCTGTTATCAGAGTATGTTAGACAAAGAAAGCAGTGATAAGTAAATTAAATGTTTGATCAGCAGAATAAATGAAACAGCTTTGTTCCACACTTCATTGGGAGAGATTTAATAGAATTTTTAAGAAAAATTTTAAAAGTGAAGGATAAAATATATTTCAAGAGTACAGAGGTCTTTTACAAAGATATATAGGGTCTGTTTGAAAAATATTCTCATAAAAAAAGCAATCAGACTTAATTGCCCACGACATTCTCATAACATGATATAAGGACTTTGGAGGTGTAGAATGCTGAGCTAATTAAAAGCTATCCAATTGCTCAAAAACTATTAAATAGCTGTTTTGTGAAAGAAGAAACCAAGTACACAATGTATCAAAAGACAGTAGAAGTGCAGTCTTCCCCATATATCATGGGATGCAATCAAAACTGTAATTGGACTACATTTCTTACTCCCAAACGCCAGTGTTAGAGAAGAAAAACAGAGATTAAAATAGCTTCTGAATCAAAAGCATTTTAAGAAAAAAAAGAAAGAAAAATCAAAATAATCTGGGTATTGAGGAAGGAAAAGCCAAGTGGTCTAATGAACAAAGCTATCATGTCTAGCCCCAGCTTGATAGTGCCTCTTCCCTCTCCTCCTGCTCAGCTGCCCCTCGTCTTCACCTCAATCACTGAGAAATTAGGAAGGCCTGGCCCCTGCATTCCCAGAGTCAGGATCTTGAGGAGATTGGGGGGTGGGGGGATGGGGGCTGCCCTGGGGCCATCTTCTCTACCCTGGCCCTTTAGGGAAGGCTCTGGGAGGGTCAGAGAGAGCACTGATCCCAGCTGTGGCACATCTCCCGCGCCTCCCAGCTCAGGCGATTGAAGGAAGGCCTTTACAAGCTGCAGACGTGCCTTCTTGCAGCTCCTCCAGTAGCAGCCGCCCTCTTAGAGCCGGGCTTTGGTGCAGAGCCCTCAAGACAGTCCTGTGTTCCCCACCCAGGAGAAAGCGCAGAGTGGGCTCACTGGCAATCATGCACAGTTTGGCTTAGCTTCAACCCAGACCACCTCCTCTGTTCCCCATCTCTCCAAGTCACTACTGTCATCCACCCCAAAAGTTTACTGATCACCTGTATTGGTTGCATTATTAGAAGCAGTATAGATAGAAGTTAAGAGCAGTGTCTCTGGAGCTGGGATCCCTGGGTCCAAATCTGGACTCCACACTTGTAGCTGCATGATTTGGGCCAAGTTACTCAATCTCTTTATCCCCAGTTCTATTATCTATCAATATGGAATAGTAATGATAAATGGTCCCAAGGCATGAGTTGTGAGGTTGTTAAATGAGAAGGGCCTTAAAGCACTTTGGTAGTGCCTGGCACAAAATAATTGCTTCTTAAATGTTAGTAAAGATTATTACTTTAACCTATAGGGACACAGGGTAAGGGTGTCATACTGTCCCTGCCCTGGAGGGATTATGCTGTAATCTGGGAAGCTGAACATTTTTCAGTCATGAAGAAGGAAGTTGGTCTTGTGATCTTGCGCATCCAGCAAAGGGTCAGTTGTTATGTCTGAGGATGGATCGCCATCCCTCCCCCCACCGTCTAGCATGGATGGGACAGAGGCTTCCTGTTTCCCAACAAGAGCTAAGCTCTCTAGTCATGTTAGTTTCTTCCATATCTTAGACTTCTGAGAAGTCCTGAGTTTCAGTCACTCTTTTTCAAAAAAAAAAAAAAAAGCAAGCTCCTGGTTACACAGGCATAACTACATGTAATTGCCTGAAGAAATATCAGTAGAATAGACATGCATTCTTAAATATGCTGCTGTTCTCGAGGCCACCTTTTTGGTTGTGTCCCTTTGGAAATGCAGTCTGGGAAAATGCAGAGGAGAGACCAGTCTGATTTGCGGAATCTTATATGAATTTATCAAGCTCGTAATGCCCAGACAGATGCATCTCTTAGAATGAAGCTTCCGTGCTCTGGGTAAGTCCCTCCTCTTACTGTGTGATGCCAGTCTTTTCAGTTTAATCCTCTTCCCAACTCGATGACACTCAAGGGTAGGATGGGAGGAAGGATTTCGCACCATTGCCATCTTGGCTACGAACTTCTGTTTATCCAGGAGCATCACCTCTTGGTGGCTTTCACAGCTCATGTCAGTGAGCTGGGGCTCAGGTTCTGCCCACTTCATGCCTAACACCACCTCAAGCAGAAGTTGGCAAACTGTGGCCAAGGAACCCAATCTAGCCTGCCACCGGTCTTTATAAATAAAGCTTTATTGGGACACAGCCACACCCATGAATTGATATATTGCCTACAGCTGCTTTCGTGTTACGAAGGCAGAATTGAGTAGTATTAATATACATGGCCCCTGTCTTCCAGGAGTATGAAGCTAGGACTGCCTGGGCGGTAGACTTCAGGTTGTGTGGTCAGAAGGAGAGAGTGTCAAGGAGAAGTGATATTTTTTAAAATAAAAATCAGAAAGTCAATGTATTAATGGATGTACATGAGAAATGGAAGCATGGGTGGTCTTGGATTTGTGGTAACCCAAAGCCTCCATCCCCTCCACAAGGACAGTCCTCTCCCCAAAGATAGGAAAGTCCTGGTCAGCCAACATTTCTAAAGCACCTACTATGTGCCTATCACAGGGTTCAGTGCTTTATATGTGGCACCTTACCCCTGCTGAAAGGTTACCACGAAAACAAGACAATGGGGGAAGATTAAAGGGGCTAAAAATTCCACCCAGAGGGGCTCTAACTTCACAGAAAATCCCATGTGCTGATAATTAAACGCCTTAAATCACAACTGAGAATTTTGCCACTAATGGAGTACTTACGTGAAAATAACTATAGTACACTGTGTTTATTCTTTTTTTGAATTTTTAAATTTTATTTTTTTATACAGCAGGTTCTTATTATTCATCCATTTTATACACATCAGTGTATACATGTCAATCCCAATCTCCCATCACACCACCACCACCACCACCCACTGCTGCTTTCCCCCCTTGGTGTCCATACGTTTGTTCTCTACATCTGTGTCTCAACTTCTGCCCTGCAAACCGGTTCATCCATACCATTTTTCTAGGTTCCACATGTATGCGTTAATATGCGATATTTGTTTTTCTCTTTCTGACTCTTCACTCTGTATGACAGTCTCTAGATTCATTCACATCTCTACAAATGACCCAATTTCGTTCCTTTTTATGGCTGAGTAATATTCCATTGTATATATGTACCACATCTTCTTTATCCATTCGTCTGTCGATGGACATTTAGGTTGCTTCCATGACCTGGCTATTGTAAACAGTGCTGCAATGAACATTGGGGCGCATGTGTCTTTTTGAATTATGATTTTCTCTGGGTATATGCCTAGTAGTGGGATTGCTGGATCATATGGTAATTCTATTTTTAGTTTTTTAAGGAACCTCCATACTGTTCTCCATAGTGGCTGTATCAATTTACATTCCCACCAGCAGTGCAAGAGGGTTCCCTTTTCTCCACACCCTCTCCAGCATTTGTTGTCTGTAGATTTTCTGATGATGCCCATTCTAACTGGTGTGAAGTGATACCTCACTGTAGTTTTGATTTGCATTTCTCTAATAATTAGTGATGTTGAGCAGCTTTTCATGTGCTTCTTGGCCATCTGTATGTCCTCTTAGGAGAAATGTCTATTTAGGTCTTCTGCCCATTTTTAGATTGGGTTATTTGTTTTTTTAATATTGAGCTGCATGAGCTGTTTATATATTTTGGAGATTAATCCTTTGTCCGATGATTCATTTGCAAACATTTTTTCCCATTCTGAGCGTTGTCTTTTCATCTTGTTTGTAGTTTCCTTTGCTTTGCAGAAGCTTTTAAGTTTCATGAGGTCCCATTTGTTTATTTTTGTTTTTATTTCCATTACTCTAGGAGGTGGATCAAAGAGTATCTTGCTGTGATTTATGTCGAAGAGTGTTCTTTCTATGTTTTCCTCTAAGAGTTTTATAGTGTCTGGTCTTACATTTAGGTCTCTAATCCATTTTGAGATTATTTTTGTGTATGGTGTTAGGGAGTGTTCTAATTTCATACTTTAAATGTAGCTGTCCAGTCTTCCCAGCACCACTTATTGAAGAGGCTGTCTTTTCCCCATTGTATATCCTTGCCTCCTTTGTCATAGATTAGTTGACCATAGGTGCATGGTTTTATCTCTGGGCTTTCTATCCTGTTCCACTGATCTATATTTCTGATTTTGTGCCAGTACCATGTTGTCTTAATTACTGTAGCTTTGTAGTATAGTCTGAAGTCAGGGAGTCTGATTCCTCCAGCTCCGTTTTTTTCCCTCAGGACCACTTTGGCTATTTGGGGTCATTTGTGTCTCCATACAAATTTTAAGATTTTTTGTTCTGGTTATGTAAAAAATGCCATTGGTAATTTGATAGGGATTGCATTGAATCTGTAGATTGCTTTGGGTAGTATAGTCATTTTCACACTATTGATTCTTCCAATCCAAGAGCATGGTATACCTCTCCATCTGTTGGTATCATCTTTAATTTCTTTCATCAGTGTCTTATAGTTTTCTGCATACAGGTCTTTTGTCTCCCTAGGTAGGTTTATTCCTAGGTATTTTATTCTTTTTGTTGCAATGGTAAATGGGAGTGTTTCCTTAATTTCTCTTTCAGATTTTTCATCATTAGTGTATAGGAATGCAAGAGATTTCTGTGCATTAATTTTGTATCCTGCAACTGTACCAAATTCATTGATTAGCTCTAGTAGTTTTCTGGTGGCATCTTTAGGATTTCTATGTATAGTATCATGTCATCTGCAAGCAGTGACAGTTTTACTTCTTTTCCAGTTTGTATTCCTTTTATTTCTTTTTCTTCTCTGATTGCCATGGCTAGGACTTTCAGAACTATGTTGAATAATAGTGGTGAGAGTGGACATCCTTGTCTTGTTCCTGATCTTAGAGGAAATGCTTTCAGTTTTTCACCATTGAGAATGATGTTTGCTGTGGGTTTGTCATATATGGCCTTTATTATGTTGAGATAGGCTCCCTCTATGCCCACTTTCTGGAGAGTTTTTATCATAAATGGGTGTTGAATTTTGTCAAAAGCTTTTTCTGCATCTATTGAGAGGATCATATGGTTTTTCTTCTTCAATTTGTTAATATGGTGTATCACATTGATTGATTTTCGTGTATTGAAGAATGCTTGCATCCCTGGGATAAATCCCACTTGATCATGGTGTATGATCCTTTTAATGTGTTGTTGGATTCTGTTTGCTAGTATTTTGTTGAGGATTTTTGCATCTATATTCACCAGTGATATTGGTCTGTAATTTTCTTTTTTTGTAGCATCTTTGTCTGGTTTTGGTATCAGAGTGATGGTGGCCTCATAGAATGAGTTTGGGAGTGTTCCTTCCTCTGCAGTTTTTTGGAAGAGTTTGAGAAGGATGGGTGTTAGCTCTTCTCTAAATGTTTGATAGAATTCATCTGTGAAGCCATCTGGTCCTGGACTTTTGCTTGTTGGAAGATTTTTAATCACAGTTTCAATTTCATTACTTGTGATTTGTCTGTTCATATTTCCTATTTCTTCCTGGTTCAGTCTTGGAAGGTTATACTTTTCTAAGAATTTGTCCATTCCTTCCAGGTTGTCCATTTTATTGGCATAGAGTTGTTTGTAGTAGTCTCTTAGGATGCTTTGTATTTCTGCAGTGTCTGTTGTAACTTCTCCTTTTTCATTTCTAATTTTATTGATTTGAGTCCTCTCCCTCTTTTTCTTGATGAGGCTGGCTAATGGTTTATCAATTTTGTTTATCTTCTCAAAGAACCAGCTTTTAATTTTATTGATCTTTGCTATTGTTTTCTTTGTTTCTATTTCATTTATTTCTTCTCTGATCTTTATGAATTCTTTCCTTCTGCTAAGTTTGGGTTTTGTTTGTTCTTCTTTCTCTAGCTCCTTTAGGTGCAAGGTCAGATTGTTTATTTGAGATTTTTCTTGTTTCTTGAGGAAGGCTTGTATAACTATAAACTTCCTTCTTAGAACTGCTTTTGCTGCATCCCATAGGTTTTGGATCCTCATGTTTTCATTGTCATTTGTCTCTAGATATCTTTTGATTTCCTCTGATTTCTTCAGTGATCTCTTGGTCATTTAGTAACGTATTGTTTAACCTCCACATACTTGTGTATTTTATGTTTTTCTCCCTGTAATTAATTTCTAATCTCATAGAGTTGTGGTCAGAAAAGATGCTTGATATGATTTCAGTTTTCTTAAATTTACTGAGGTTTGATTTGTGACCCAAGATGTGACCTATCCTGGAGAATGTTCTGTGCGCACTTGAGAAAAAAGTGTAACCTGCTGTTTTTGGGTGGGGTGTCCTATAAATATCCATTAAATCAATCTGGTCTATAGTGTCATTTAAAGCTTGTGTTTCCTTATTAATTTTCTGTTTGGATGATCTGTCCATTGGTGTAAGTGAGGTGTTAAAAGTCCCCCACTATTATTGTGTTACTGTAGATTTCCTCTTTTATATCTGTTAGCAGTTGCCTTATGTATTGAGGTGCTCCTATGTTGGGTGCGTATGTATTTATAATTGTTATATCTTCTTCTTGGATTGTTCCCTTGATCATTATGTGTAGTGTTCTTCCTTGTCTGTTGTAACGTTCTCTAGTTTAAAGTCTATTTTATCTGATACAAGTATTGCTACTCCACCTTTCTTTTGATTTCCATTTGCATGGAATATCTTTTTCCATCCCCTCACTTTCAGTCTGACTGTGTCCCTAGGTCTGAAGTGAGTCTCTTGTGAGCAGCATATAAATGAGTCTTGTTTTTGTATCCATTCAGCAAGCCTGTGTCTTTTGGTTGGAGCATTTAATCCATTCACATTTAAGGTAATTATCAATATGTATGTCCCTATTACCATTTTTTAATTGTTATGGGTTTGTTTTTGTAGGTCCTTTTCATCTCTTGTGTTTCCAACTTAGAGAAGTTCCTCTAGCATTTGTTGTAGAGCTGGTTTGGTGGTGGTGAATTCTCTTAGCTTTTGTTTGTCTGTAAAGCTTTTGATTTCTCCATCAAATCTGAATGAGATCCTTGCTGGGTAGAGTAATCTTGGTTGTAGGTTCTTCCCTTTCATCACTTTACATATGTCATGCCACTCCTTTCTGGCTTTTAGAGTTTCTGCTGAGATATCAGCTGTTAACCTTATGGGAGTTCCCTTGTATGTTATTTGTTGCTTTTCCCTTGCTGCTTTCATTAATTTTTGTTTGTCTTTAATTTTTGCCAATTTGATTACTATGTGTCTCGGCGTGTTTCTCCTTGGGTTTATCCTGTATGGGACTCTCTGCACTTCCTGGACTTGCGTGGCTATTTCCTTTCCCATGTTAGGGAAGTTTTCGACTATAATCTCTTCACATATTTTCTCTGGTCCTTTCTCTCTCTTCTCCTTCTGGGACCCGTATAATGCATATGTTGTTGCATTTAATGTTGTCCCAGAGGTCTCTTAGGCTGTCTTCATTTCTTTTCATTCTTTTTTCTTTATTCTGTTCTGTGGCAGTGAATTCCACCATTCTGTCTCCCAGGTCACTTATCCGTTCTTCTGCCTCAGTTATTCTGCTATTGATTCCTTCCAGTGTATTTTTCATTTCAATTATTATTCATCTCTGTTCGTTTCTTCTTTAATTCTTCTAAGTCTTTGTTAAACATTTCTTGAAGATCTTTAACATTTGTTAAAGATCTTCTCGATCTTTGCCTCCATTCTTTTTCAGAGGTCCTGGATCATCTTCACTATCATTATTCTGAGTTCTTTTTCTGGAAGGTTGCCTCTCTCCACTTCATTTAGTTGCTTTTCTGGGGTTTTATCTTGTTCCTTCATCTGGTGCATAGCCCTCTCTGCCTTTTCATCTCGTCTATCTTTCTGTGAATGTGGTTTTTTTTCCACAGGCTGCAGGATTGCAGTTCTTCTTGCTTCTGCTGTCTGCCCTCTGGTGGATGAGGCTATCTAAGAGGCTTGTGCAAGTTTCCTGATGGGAGGGACTGGTGGTGGGCAGAGCTGGCTGTTGCTCTGGTGGGCAGAGCTCAGTAAAACTTTAATCTGCTTGCCTGCTGATGTGTGGGGCTGGGTTCCTTCCCTGTTGGTTGTTTGGCCTGAGGTGACCCAGCACTGGAGCCTACAGGCTCTGATGGGGCTTATGGAGGACTCTGGGAGGGCTCATGCCAAGGAGTACTTCCCAGAACTTCTGCTGCCAGTGTCCTTGTCCCCACGGTGAGCCACAGCCACCCCCTGCCTCTGCAGGAGACCCCCCAACACTAGCAGGTAGGTCCTGTTCAGTCTCCTACGGGGTCACTTCTCCTTCCCCTGGGTCCCAGTGCACACACTACTTTGTGTTTGCCCTCCAAGAGTCGAGTCTCTGTTTCCCCCAGTCCTGTTGAAGTCCTGCAATCAAATCCCTCTAGCCTTCAAAGTCTGATTCTGTAGGAATTCCTCCTCCTGTTGCCGGACCCCCAGGTTGGGAAGGCTGATGTGGGGCTCAGAACCTTCACTCCAGTGGGTAGACTTCTGCGGTATAAGTGTTCCCCAGTTTGTGAGTCACCCACCCAGCAGTTATGGGATTTGATTTTATTGTGATTGCGCCCCTCCTACCGTCTCATTGTGGCTTCTCCTTTGTCTTTGGATGTGGGGTATCTTTTCTGGTGAGTTCCAGTGTCTTCCTGTCGATGACTGTTCAGCAGTTAGTTGTGATTCCGGTGTTCTTGCAAGTGGGAGTCCATTGTGTTTACTCTTATCACAGCTCTGAGATTTCTACTTTCATATGAGCTTTCGTACCTAGCTCATAGTCACATGAGTGGGAAGTTTAAGAGTTGAGATTTTAGTTTAGGTCTGACTCCACCATATAAGACTTAAGTGCCATCCAGTTTCTCTCTACATATGTCAGGTTCCTTCACTCAGAGTTGGCCTTTCCTGGCTCCCAGGAGCTGCAGAAGCACATCCTTACATGACAAGAGAGTAAAGGAGAAGACTGATGGGTCTGGCTTAGGTCACATGCCCACCCCTTGAACCCACCACTGGAACTAGGGGATAATGCTTATGATTGGCCATCTGGGGTCATTGTTTTGATAGTTTCTCTTTTTTCTGTATTTTATGATGCTTTGACATCTTGGGGCCCTGCACACTGAGTAGGAACTGCTCCTCCCAGGGTTAGCTAATTCCTAGAGATAGCAACCAACTTGCCTGTGAGCCTGCCTTTGACATGCAGACCAACCCATCCAGAGCCTACCCCCAGCCACCTCCTTTCCTGAACTCACACACACCAAGCCAATATTTCCCCTGCCCTGTATCACCCCAGAGCCAGGTTTCAGATAATTAGAGACCATCCCTATTGCTCAGGGCCTCCTAAGCTACTCAGAGTATTCAATCTTTTTTTTTAAAATTTATTATTTATCTTTGGCTGCATTCGGTCTTTGTTGCTACGCACAGCAAGCAGGGGCTGCTCTTTATTGCGGTGCACGGGCTTCTCATTGTCGTGGCTTCTCTTGTTGCGGAGCATGGGCTCTAGGCACGCGGGCTTCCGTATGCGGGCTTGCAGCATGTGGGCTCTGTAGTTGTGGCTCATGGGCTCTCAAGTGCAGGCTCAGTAGTTGTGGTGCACTTGCTTTGTTGCTCCACGGCACGTGGGATCTTCCCGGACCAGGGATCAAACCCGTGTCCCCTGCATTGTTAGGTGGATTCTTAATGACTGCACCACCAGGGAAGTCCCAGACTATTCAACCTTAAACGTGCTTAACTGCTTACCTGGCTTCATACATTCCTTCCCACAAAAATCACAACAAAGACGTTTGCCCGTGCTTTCCCCTCACTCCTCCTGTCTCTCCTGACTGACCCTAGTGCTTCTCCATGTGGCCCCCTTGTGTGGCAGGACATACCTCCTGTTCCTTGGGGAGCTGTCAGTGATAAACTCTTCTTTCAAAGGCAGTTGTTTCTCGTCATCTTACCTACCTGTACAGACCAAATCCTAGTACATTCAGAATAGTCCTGTGACCATAGAAGCAAGAGAAAGGAAGATATAGATGAACCAGTTCAACTGTCCATCTCTGTAAGGTGACTGTGCATAAATCTGTTTTGATCTAAGAGTTCGGCCCTCAGAGGCCTTGGTTATTGAACTCATTTTCTTGGTATACAGACAGTAGTAAGGTATCCCAGCTATCAGGCAAAGCATCACCATAAGGAAGCCAGGAGCAGGAACTATTCAGAGGCCCCAGTAAGCATCAGCCCTGAGACAAAGCTGCTGATAGATGTGTGCCTCCTGGAAGTGGTACCTGGAAACACAACCACAGGGTTTTGTGGGTCAGTCTCTGAGACGCTGCCCTGAGTGTCAGATGGAGTCTGAGAAGTGAGGGTCAAAAATCAGCTAGTGGCTGTCCTGGTAAAAGGATCCAGATTGTGAGCTCCATGACTGCAAGTACCATGCCTGTTTTTCTCATCCCTGTATCCATAGCATCCAGTGCATGGTAAGGGCTCAATAAATCCTTGTTGAATAAATGAATATATGAATGTCACCAAGACTCAAGCAGCAGAATCATAATGAAGCAGAAATTGAGACTAGAAATCAGTAAGGCGTGTGAGAACACAGGTGCTGGGAGTTGGTCAGAAGGCAGGGAATGTGCTGACTTCCAGCCTAGAGGTCAAAAGGATGGACTGTGCAGTCAGACTGCCATCACTTGAGCCTCACCCCCACTAGATAGGTGATCTTAGCTTCAGTTTCCTCATCTGTAAAATGGGCACGATAATAATAGCATCACCTTCACAGGCTTGTTCTAAGAATTAAATTAGGTAATGGATGTTAAGTGCCTGGTGTACAGTTAGTGCTCAGTAAATGGTAATCCCTGTTGTTCATGGCGTGGGAGGAATCTGACTAGCTGGCGGTAAAGACCTTCTCAGGTAACTGTGATCTTGAAGCTGCCCATCTAAATTACTATGATTTTAGGAACGTTACCAGAACTGGGACTTAGACATGGGCAGAAAGACCGAAGCCAGGTGTGAGACTTTGTTCTTTTCAAACCAGTGGTGACCCTTGAAAACATAGTGTTAGTCCCACCCCAGAGGCAGAGGCTGATTAAAATCATGCATAAACCAAAAGAGAGGGTAGCAGGGGATGCATGGTTGCAGCCCTCACAGGCCCATCTGAATTCAGCATTGCTTTCTTTCTCTCCTTTCATGGAACAAAATCAGCTGACCCCTCTTTTTCCCACAGATCTTTTCTCTGCTCTTCCCTCTAGGTCAGCACCCAAAGTCTAGGCCTCTAATCTATAACAGCACAGATCATACTGTTTCTAATACAGTTTCCTCTCTTCCTCCTGTGCAGATCCACAAGATGCATTCTTTCTTGGACCACACCATGGGTGGCTGCCAAACCCAGCTTACAGTGAATTGTTTTCATGTTTGTTCTTATTCAGGGAGTGAGGTTGGGGAGTGGTGCTGGGTGTGGGGCATGAGGAGACAAAAGTCTTTAAAGACGTTGGGTCAGCTTTGCTCGAGTCTCACCGCTGAAATATCGTACAGTAACTTGTTTTTTTAAATGAGTTCATACTTCTGTTTTCCCCAGTGAATATGGTTTTCCACATCATATCAGGAAATTCATGCCATTCAACCTCAGGTGGTTTGGGGAACCAGCCTAGTGCTTTCCATTCTTTCAGTAACTGCATGAGACATGAGCAGTGGGCGGGTTGCCAGATCCCATCACCTGGTGAGAAGGATGGGAGGGAAGTGAACTGTGCTAGGGTGTCCCACTGTACCACTGCAGACATCTTGGTTGTGTTCATGTGGCCAGAACATGAGCATCCATGTCACGCCCAATGGTCAGTGCCAGGAGTGAGCGATCCAGGAATGCGGGTGGGATCTGAACATGGCGGCGGTGGTAGCTGCTGTGGCACTGAAGGGCCAGGGGGCAAGAAATGCCCATGTCCTCCAGGTTTGAAAACCTTTTCTCAGATTTCCTTCACGTGTCTCACGTGAGCCCTCCTGCAGTCCTTCACGTCCTGTGTCCGAGGAGATAACAGTGAAGCTCACTCTCCTGGCACCAGGGCGATGAGCCCTCAGTGATGTGGAAGTGGCTTTCAAAGGGATTCTGTCAGGAGCCACAGCTAACAAGGCTTCCCAGAACAGGACCCGAGCACTGCAAAGCCACAGCTCCACAGAGTGCAAGGAGGAGCCCAAGCCCCATCCCCTGAGCTGGAATACATTCCCAGAAAGAGCGGCAAGAACCCCATGAAAGCTGTGGGACTCGCCTGGGCCATGAGCTTCCCCCGTGGTATCCTCCTCTTTATCCTCCCCAAGTGGGAAGTGGACAAGGACTGTTTGAAGCAGATGAAGTCTCGGCAGAACATGTGGTCATCCAGCAGTCGTGAGGAACACTGCAACCCTCCCCTAGGCTGTATTGACTGTGGCCTCCAGACTGGCAAGTCCTTTCGGGTTGGTCACAATTCTGCTCCTTGCCTCTGAAGCCCACCAGAGGGCGCATGAAGCCCAGGTTGCTGCCAGCCCCGTCCTTCACATCCCCAAGAAACCAACCATAGGCAAATAAAGTTATTGAGTGCTTGAGTGGAAAGGGGGGGGGTGGGTAAGCCATCCAAATGGTTCATCAGGCAATGAAAAGGTGAATTCCAAAAGATTGGATAAACAGTCTCTCAAGATTGAGAAATAGAATGAGATGGTGGATTGAGTATCATCTCCTACATGGAATCTGACTGAGCCCATGGGATTTACGCACTCCTAATACGTATTTGGGTGGGTGGACTGGATCTTTTTAAAGTGCCTGGGTAGGTCAAGCTTGTGAGTCCATCTGCCCTGGAATAGTTTGCTTTCAGTGGCTTCATGTTCAGAATGCTCCTAGGTTTTGACAGACATGACCTCCAGAAAGAGAATACCCAGATGGCAAGAGAGAGATCTGCTAAAACCTATGGGAAAGCAACATGGATGTAAACAAGAGGAATGCAATTTGTGCAGCATTTGTTCCTCATCTTACAGAAGCGTACTTGTGAAACTCAGCCCTGCTTATCAGCTTCCTGGACTGGCTCAATCATGTGAGGAAGGCAAGGAAAATGGGTTTAACTTTTTTGTCTCGGTTTGAGCCCAAGAGAATAGACAGGACCATTGTATTACTGGGACTAGGGATAGTGGTACCCAAAGGACTAGAGGGGAATGGGATAAGGCATCTCCCGAGATAGAGGCAGGTCCTCTACTGTAACCTCAGAGGGGTCTACCTATGTCCTGCCTAAATTCAGGGCATTGTTCATTTGCCCCTGAATACTTACAGGAGTTAATTATAGATTTCGGTCATCTCTTTAAAGTCTAAGGTTCTTTAAAGACACACCCACCCAGCCCTCCCATATATACACTGGCACGTTTAGAAGGTAGCAAACATGTGCGCTGTGGGCACACACACACCTAACTCCAGCTGTCCTGGGCAAATGGAGGTAGAGGAGTCAGCAGTGTCACAGAGGAGATAGTGTCCTACAATCTTAGGCAACTGTTACAGGCTTTCAAAGGAAAGCTCTATTGATTTGGGTCTGTTTTATAGTCTAGGGATCCCATGCTTTTGAACAATTCTTATTCAACCTTCATGTTCAAAATCCTCCTAGGTTTGGACAGAGAGACTCCAAGGGCTTACTCTGCCCTTGGAGTTGGGCTGCAAAGAATCAGTCCAGGTAAAAACTGGAAGTTTGACCCCACAGGGTTCCCAGCTCCACACCCTGACTCATGGAGGGGAGGGGAGGTCGTCTGGCCTGCCTGAAACAGGAGGATTGCCCTCCTGGCTTTCTTCTCCCCACCACCTTCCCAGCCCCAGCTTCTCAGCCCTCCAGGGTCCAATGATGGACCTGTAGGAGGTCTGGAGTGAGTCTGGAGCAAGGCATGAGAAGAGGGGGAGCACGTACAGATAAATGCCGAGGAGGAGGAGCCAGACCATCAGCAGCGCCTGCAGCAAAGCCCTTCCTCCTGGAGGGCTTCGGGCCTGGGTCGCAGGAGATGGTTGCTAGGTGTTCTGTTTTGAGCTTTCTATTAAAGAAAACATACCAGCCACTTCATTGTCATTTCCCTCTAAAAGTCAGCTTTCTCATTATTAATTCCTTATTACTCAAGCAGTACCATCTACTGTAACTGATAAGCTGTAATGCAAGCTATTAATAACAATTAACATGTCTTATTTAACTTGGCCTCTAAGTATTTATTATCTGCCCAATTATTTTATTGAACCCATCTGGTAAAATGAAGGGAAAGTGGCAGAGGGATGAGAGATGAGAGGAGGGCTTCCTGGCCTGCAGACGGGCAGAGCAGAGGGAGGGAGGAACGAGGATGCGTTGCAGTCACCCAACCCCTGAGCCCTCCAGGGTCGAAATCTCCTGCTGGCACAGGGTGACCTGAGATTCCTGAGCAGGTCCGGGAGCTTCAGCCAGGATGAGCCTCCGTCTCCCTGGAGACAGACCTTCAGGAGCCAGCAGTGGAATAGAGTTCTGCACGTTTCCTCACTCTTCTCAGCCCTTCCCCTGTGCCCCAGGAGGCCCTCCTCTTTGGGGTCAGCAGCCAGAGGTCAAACGATTGGAGGAGAATGAAGTTGGGGCACTTCCTCCCAGCTCTCTGCTTGCCAGGCTGCTGTTCGGCAGGAACCACATTCCTCTACAGAAGGACACACTTCCCATCAGGCGTCCTGCTCTGCAGACACTACTCTCACTTGGTTCTGCTAACTGCCCCTCTCGACCCTTTCTAGGCAGCCTCCTTTAACCTTTTTTGAATTGTCCTTTTATTAAATTCTCCTCACTCAGCCCTTTTGAGTGGACCATTTGCTTCCTGTCAAGACTGACTAGTACACACTACAAATAGGTGAGGAAAAAGCTTTTGCACCTTCCACAGATGCCCGGGGCTCCTTGATATTCTTAAGAATATCAAGAGTAGAGCATCTTTCCCTTCGGGTCCCAGGCTGGTGTATATAAGGTGCTCAAAATACTTCTGTTGAATGATGATGGACCGAAGCCTAAATCTTCAAGAAGAGATAAGGTTTAGGGAAAAGAAGAAATTGGACAGGTAAATGTGATACTAGATTTTTGCTTTAAAAAACACCCCTATGAACTTAAATATTTATGTATCCATATATTCTAATGATAAATACGTTTCCTTACTTGGGTTAATGTGACTATACAGGATATGTTTAGGGGATTGTTGGGGAAATGATTGGGATTGAGAACTTGAAGGGCTTTGAATTTTGAGGTAATTTGGTGGATAAGGGAACATTCAGGAGAGTCTTGGGCAAGACTGGAACAATCAGGCACATGCTTTAGGGAAGTAAATCTGGGGGTATTTGGTGAAAAGCATCGGTGGTGGTGAAGGGACTCTGAAAGAAGAGATTAGAGCCCACTGCAACCATCCTGGTGACAGAGGTAACAGTAGGGGCAGCAGTAGGAAGGGGCACTGTGGAAAGAGTCAATTAGCCTTGACTTATGATACATGAGGAGACAGAAAGCACCGGAGAATAGAGCCCAGGATAACTCAAATCTCTTGTGCCTAAAGACAAAGCATGGCAGTCCTGTTCACAGAAATATGGAAATCAAGAGGAGCTGCCAGACAACAGGATGAACTTCCTCCTGGATGTAGTGGAGGTACTTTCAGGTATCCCGGTGGAGATGGCATTTATAAATACGGATCTCAGTTTCAGGAAAGAGGTAGAAGCTGCACATACATGGGTCTGGATGAGATGGCCAAAGAGAAAAATACAGAAAGGGGACCTGGTGACAGAAAATTGTAGAAGACCTCCATTGACAGCAGAGGAAAGAGGGGCAAACAGTAAGAGAAGAGATGCCAGAGGAAAAGGTCCTGGAGGAGGCAGTAACTCAGATGATCAGGGGGAAATGTTACAAGGTCAAGGGCAATATCCCATATGCTAAAGAGAAGACACAAGATGAAGAATGGAAACCAGTGACTGGGCCATGTGATGAGTAGGCATAAGTCATCTGCAGAAGAGCAACTTCAGCAGAATGAGATGGGAGACCTAGGAGTTGGGGTGTAACAGACAGTGAGGAGGTGAGCACAGTGGGCATAACTACTCGTACAAGAAGGCCAACAGTGAAGGGAAGGCAGGAGGTGGAAAGTAGGTGGCAACCTGAGGATGAGAAGAGGGGAGTTTTAGGCTAACAAATAAGCAGCGAAGGCCCTGAGGAGGGAAGGAGATATAAAGCATGCTAAAAGGGCCCCTGTCAATGATTCTTCCTCTTTTTTGGTCACATGGACCACTTGAAATCTGATACAAAATCTATATCCCTCACTGGAAAGTGCATACACCCAATTGCGCACACAATTCCGGGAGGTCCAGGGTGTCCCCAGGACAAGCTTTGTTCCTCGTGTGAATACTTGAATTTTAAGCACTCTGGGGCACATCACGTTGTGGTCTTGGAGGAGCTGGGCAGAGGTGAGGCAGAGACTTCAGGGAGAGAGATGGGGTTCCATGTGTTTGGCACACAGCACAGCAGCTAAAAAGAAAGCCAGATACTAGAATTTCACATACAAAATACACAAGTATAGACACCATAGACCAGACAGACTCCATAAGGTATTTGGAAAGAAAATGGTAGCAGAATTAAATGTTTCTTTCCAGATGCAAAAAAATGTTCACTGTAAAATGGATTTTCAGAGACAGGTTGTAAGCAACATAAATGTCCCACAGTAGGGTAATGGCTATGTAAATTGCAGTTCACTCATTTAAGTGGACTATGGTAAAGCCATTTTAAGTGATAATTATAATGATTGGTAGTAACATGAGGATATGTTTATGACATAGTGTTAAGTGAAGAAAAAAAGAATATAAAGCAGTTACCCTATGATTACAGCTATGTTGAATATTTATATATATTATATATAACTATATTTTATGTATACATTTTTAAAATATTTTGCTTATATATATGCATACAACTTACCAGGCTAGTAGAATACTGAGTCATCATTTTTTTCTTATTATATTCAAATGGCCCTTTTTATTTTTTTATTTTTTTTTTTATTTAAATACAAAGGGAGGTGAGATACCTGAATGATATTTTTTTTAACATCTTTATTGGAGTATAATTGCTTTACAATGGTGTGTTAGTTTCTGCTTTATAACAAAGTGAATCAGTTATACATATACATATGTTCCCATATCTCTTCCCTCTTGTGTCTCCCTCCCTATCCCACCCCTCCAGGCGGTCACAAAGCACCGAGCTGATCTCCCTATGCTATGCGGCTGCTTCCCACTAGCTATCTGCCTTACGTTTGGTAGTGTATATATGTCCATGCCACTCTCTCGCTTTGTCACACCTTACCCTTCCCGCCCCCCATATCCTCAAGTCCATTCTCTAGTAGGTCTAGTAGAATACAGTCTTTATTCCTGTCTTACCCCTAGGTTCTTCATGACAGTTTTTTTTTCTTAAGTTCCATATATATGTGTTAGCATACAGTATTTATCTCTCTCCTTCTGACTTCACTCTGTATGACAGACTCTAGGTCTATCCACCTCATTACAAATAGCTCAATTTCGTTTCTTTTTATGGCTGAGTAATATTCCATTGTATATATGTGCCACATCTTTATCCATTCATCCGATGATGGACACTTAGGTTGTTTCCATCTCCGGGCTATTGTAAATAGAGCTGCAATGAACATTTTGGTACATGACCCTTTTTGAATTATGGTTTTCTCAGGGTATATGCCCAGTAGTGGGATTGCTGGGTCATATGGTAGTTCTATTTGCAGTTTTTTAAGGAACCTCCATACTGATCCAGTGGCTGTATCAATATACATTCCCACCAACAGTGCAAGAGGGTTCCCTTTTCTCCACACCCTCTCCAGCATTTATTGTTTCTAGATTTTTTGATGATGGCCATTCTGACTGGTGTGAGATGATATCTCATTGTAGTTTCGATTTGCATTTCTCTAATGATTAATGATGTTGAGCATTCTTTCATGTGTTTGTTGGCAGTCTGTATATCTTCTTTGGAGAAATGTCTATTTAGGTCTTCTGCCCATTTTTGGATTGGGTTGTTTGTTTTTTTGTTATTGAGCTGCATGAGCTGCTTATAAATTTTGGAGATTAATCCTTTGTCAGTTGCTTCATTTGCAAATATTTTCTCCCATTCTGAGGATTGTCTTTTGGTCTTGTTTATGATTTCCTTTGCTGTGCAAAAGCTTCGAAGTTTCATTAGGTCCCATTTGTTTATTTTTGTTTTTATTTCCATTTCTCTAGGAGCTGGGTCAAAAAGCATCTTGCTGTGATTTATGTCATAGAGTGTCCTGCCTATGTTTTCCTCTAAGAGTTTGATAGTTTCTGGCCTTACATTTAGGTCTTTAATCCATTTTGAGCTTATTTTTGTGTATGGTGTTAGGGAGTGATCTAATCTCGTACTTTTACATGTACCTGTCCAGTTTTCCCAGCACCACTTATTGAAGAGGCTGTCCTTTCTCCACTGTACATTCCTGCCTCCTTTATCAAAGATAAGGTGACCATATGTGCATGGGTTTATCTCTGGGCTTTCTATCCTGTTCCATTGATCTATCTTTCTGTTTTTGTGCCAGTACCGTACTGTCTTGATTACTGTAGCTTTGTAGTATAGTCTGAAGTCAGGGAGCCTGATTCCTCCAGCTCCGTTTTTTGTTCTCAGGATTGCTTTGGCTATTCGGGGTCTTTTGTGTTTCCATACAAATTGTGAAATTTTTTGTTCTAGTTCTGTGAAAAATGCCAGTGGTAGTTTGATAGGGATTGCATTGAATCTGTAGATTGCTTTGGGTAGTAGAGTCATTTTCACAATGTTGATTCTTCCAATCCAAGAACATGGTATATCTCTCCATCTATTTGTATCATCTTTAATTTCTTTCATCAGTGTCTTATAATTTTCTGCATACAGGTCTTTTGTCTCCTTAGGTAGGTTTATTCCTAGATATTTTATTCTTTTTGTTGCAATGATAAATGGGAGTGTTTTCTTGATTTCACTTTCAGATTTTTCATCATTAGTGTATAGGAATGCCAGAGATTTCTGTGCATTAATTTTGTATCCTGCTACTTTACCAAATTCATTGATTAGCTCTAGTAGTTTTCTGGTAGCATCTTTAGGATTCTCTATGTATAGTATCATGTCATCTGCAAACAGTGACAGCTTTACTGGCCCTTTTTATTATTTGTATTTAAAATTAAACATGGTATTGCTTTCTTTTGTCTCTGATTTTATCAGCTATAATTTAATAATGTAAGTTGAATGTGGCTTCTCCCAGATTAACCTTCCAGACTAAGAAAAGACCACCTGTTAAAGTTCTCTCACGTAATCTTTTCTGACCCTAACACATTTAGGACATCCTATGCCCATGCTGTGTCTCAGTTTAAGTTTTCAATCCTGATTTTATATCCCAGATTAAACACTGATGGACTCTGGTGTAGACCTCTGAGAAATAAGGGTGAGTTCTGGGTTGAAGAGGAGAATGCTTTGCCCTTCCCAGGAAATGAACCAGGCAGCTTTCAGGGTCTTTACCACCTTGCCTAGGGTCCTATTTCTTTGCCTGCTGTGGAGTTCTGAGGAAACAGGAAAGCCCTAGAATTAGACCTATTATTTAAGAAGTGGTCCAGACTAAACAGCATCTCAACCTACAAGGCATGTTGTATAGGTCCAAATTGTATACAAGTCTTTAAAATAAAAGCTGTCCTGTAGCAGGTGATACCACAAAGGTTGATGGCAGAGAGATCAGGCAGTTTACCAGAGATGGGTTCACAGCAGCTTTCCTCAGAAGACTTCCGGGAGTGTTCTCAAATGGCCTGTTTGTCACAGGCAGGGAAGGGATGTGAGGTGTGGGCTCATTTCACGTAAGAATCTAAAAATGTCCAAGGAAGGATACTCATCGTTAGCATCCAGCCTTTTCTGGAAGCAGCTCCACATACTGGGGATCTGGTGACATGGAGGGAGCAAGCATTTTGCTTTCTTACTTTACAGAGGTTTGCAAAACTGTTCCAAGGCTCTGCTTAATGAAGAGCAAGGCCTCCTGGGCAGAAGGGGAGGCAAAGGAGGCCTTTCCGGGGCTGCCTGCTGGGCAGATTGGAGCACACACCAGACCACAAGCTTGCTTCATAGCAGAAGATGAAAACAGTGGCTCTGCAAGCCTACCCCATTCAGGAAGCCAGGAGTCGGAAGCCTCCTCCACAGACTGGCATTTTTCAGTCATTGTTTGCTTTTATTTTCAATTTAATCTCATCTTTCGTGGCCTCCCTGTTGCTTTTTAAAATAAACCTAGGGCTTCCCTGGTGGCACAGTGGCTGAGAGTCTGCCTGCCGATGCAGGGGACACGGGTTCGTGCCCCGGGCCGGGAGGATCCCACGTGTCGCAGAGTGGCTGGGCCCGTGAGCCATGGCCGCGGAGCCTGTGCTCCGCGACAGGAGAGGCCACAACAGTGAGAGGCCCGCGTACTGCAAAAAATAATAATAAAATAAACCTAACCTTTTGCTCTATTCCCTTTGCACTAATGCTAACTTAAAGAACACAGAAAATTCTTGGTAGAAGGCCACCTCCTGAAGACAGAGATTTTATCTCCAGCCTCATCTGGGAGACTTCAGAAACCATCACTTGCCAGGAAAAAAAAAAAATCTTTTAGCTGCCATGTACTTGAGGCTGTCTATTTGCTGTCTAGTCAAATGAAAAAATATTTTTATAAGCAATGGGAACTAGAGAAAACAGTGAGTGATAAGGATCATTGGTTTATTTCCTTTTTCGTCAGATAATTAAGTTCATACCCTTTGCCAAAGTTATATCAGCGTCTCCTGAGTCGGAATAGGCTCTGGGGTCACAGACCACAGGGGGCCATCCCCAGAGGAAGAGTGGAAACCCCAGAGGCCTGCCTGCAGAAAAAAAGCACAGTCTCCACCAGGCATGTTTGTATGTCCCTACACCACCACCAGGAACAGGCAGCTCAAGTTGTCGCACTGTGTAATTTCCTCCATCCCCAAGGAGACCTGGCCGCTCCCTTTCCCTACCTGACATCCAACTTCACAGACAGTCACCAAATCCTATTTATTTTCTGTCCTTAATATCTTCAATCACAAACCTCTTCTCACCATCATCTCTGCCCAACCCTAGTTTGTTAAGCATAAGGGAATTATTCCAAGCCTGAGGATGAAGAGTTGATAGAAATGAAATGATGTACCAGGACAAGAGTGAAGAAAGGCACCTAGGATGCAAAATTTAAGGAGGCATCACTCTCAGGATTGAGCAAGTGTAGGGTCAGCTCAGATGAGAGTGCCTTCCTGAGTTTATGCCCTAGTCACCTCTCTTGTCTTACCCTAATCCCAGCCCTATGTTTTTCTTCTTTAATTTTAGTATAAATTATTGCCAGAATCTATTAACACTCATCCAGATGTTACATCCACTTCTCCCCATACCACAGGTACTCATGCAGGTGATACACCTGGGCTCAGATGCTGCCACTTGGTGCCTCCATGCTTGGAGATCTTGCCCCTACCTGGGGAGGATAAAATGTTCAGTTATGTTTCTTGAGCTGCCATTTTTCTTTATGAAAGTTTTTCCCTCTGCTCTTTATATTATCTGATTTCATTCTCTGGTTTTAAATCAAGAAAACAGCTTATTTTTGTCATCACAGGATACCCTTGACAATCAGGTAATCAACACGTAGGACAGGGTGTCAGCTGCAGTATTAAGAAGCACAGGTAGAGGGGGATGCTCCACGATGAGAGCCATCATAAACAGAAGTGAGGGGAGCCACAGGTACTCGTTATTAATAATTAAGTATCAACACATGCCAATGATTTGCAGTGCTTGCAAAGATAATAATAAATCAGAGCAGAATCAAGGTTATTTCCATAATAACATCCTTGCATTCTCTAGAGTTCTCTAGAGTTCTAAAATGCTTTCCTCAGTAGGAAAGAGGTGGCTTTACTTCTAGCCTTCCCAGCACTATTTTTACCTTTTAAACACTATGCACACACGTGTGAGGTGCCATGATCTCTTAAGTGTCTCTCCTTAGGACAAAAAGGCAGAGAATGGTGGGTGTGTATTAGAGCTTGGTGAATCCAGGAGGCCCTGAGATGTTTGATTTCTCCAAACCACTGTCTCTCAGGTACCTCTCGAGTGTTCTCCTTCGAGGAATTTTCCAGGGTTGTCTGCATGTATCCAGACCTCTGTCTGGTTGGGCCCTCATGGGTGGATCCTGGAGTGCTTTACACCTCCTTTTTGTTCACAAAATGCATGTAGGTTCCCCACCCTAGCCCCCCCCCACTAGCTTTTCACACAGTTCTTGACTAGGGTTTTGCTAGGTTAACTTTCATTTAAATGGTGATGATCTTGAAAAATCAGAAGAAATCCTCCTTCCCGTTTGAGCCCGCCCCAGGCTTAAGCATTTGTAGTAGTTGTTGTTAAGTGTTGGATGAGTCAGCCATTGTTTAGATCATGATGATGTTGGAGGTCAGAAAAAATTTAAGAAGTTCAAGGATAATGACGACTTGGTGGCAAAACAGGTTTCTCTCCACTTGCCACTGACAGTGCCCTAGATTCATGCATCTTCTGTGGCGTGGGCAGGAATTTTCACATGAGTGGAGCCTTACACAGAAGCAGAGACTTTCTGCTTCTGGCAGAAATTTTATTACAACCACTTAAGCACATCTCTCTGCAGCCGGCCACTCATGAAAGTAACACTGGCTTTGTTATACAGACCGCATCTCTAACACAGAGTTCAGTTTGAAGGGGGCCCACCTAGGCTTCGGAGATGGAATCGTCCTGCTGGGAGAGCACAGAAGACTTTTCTTAGTGAATTATGATATTCCACCGTTGCCCTTGGTGCCTGGTGATGTCGTGGATCCGCGGTGGCTGGGCTTTCTGACCTGTATGTCAATCTCAAGTTCCGTTTTGGACACAGAGAAGAGAGGGCATCGGGGGAGAGGGAGAGTGGAGACTACAGAAATGGCCTCAGCCAAATTAATAACTAGTTTTAAAGCTAGTGAAGTTCTTCTCTAACTCTGCTTATCGGCAGGGTGTGTAATATGCTGCTTTTGCCCCCTCAGGCCGTGTCTCTCTCACAGCACATGGCAATTCTTACGAGATGCATTCGCTTTAAATTCACTTATTTGCCTCTCTTCTCTTCTAGGTAGCTATAGATTCCACTGCCTCCAACAGGGACCCCGGTAACAGCTGTTCCCTGCGCTATATCCACCCCTGCCAGCCCAGCGAGTACCTGAAGGCCTTGGTGGCCGTGGGGGAGATTTGCCAGAACTATGACAGGTATGAGACCCCCCATCTCTGTGGGTTCCCGTGGCCCCTGGCTGGCTCTGGGCAGAAGAATGGAAATTAAGTCATGCTGAGGCTCATGAGGGGACAGAATAAAGCCTGGCCCCAAATGTGTTATTCTCTCCGTACCTAGAGAAACTGAGTTCATGCCAAGCTCACACTGGGCACCAAAAAATCCTTTCTCAGCTTTCTTCTCTTACTTGGCTGGCAGGACCACAGGATAGCGATTTTGGTTTCAGTATGTACCTTGCTAGGCAAAGTTTGGTCCGTGGACTGGCAACATAGCATCACCTAGGAACTTAGAACACCCAGCCCCACTTGGGCGCCTGAATCAGCATCTGCCTTGTAACAGGATTCCCAGGTGATTTGTGTGAACTTTGGAGTTTGAGAAGCACCAGTTTATTAGGTACTTTCTATCTGATACTCACACTAACCCTTCTGTAGTGGGTGTTGTTTAAGAGAAGAGGAAAACTGTGCAGGGAGCTGAAGTGGTCTGTGCCCTGTCCCACAGCCAGAGCCAGCTCACTGCACAGCGTAAGCTCGTAATCATGGGGTTTCACCGACCTCACAAGCTATTGGTAACTTCCGCAGAGGGTCTGTGTCTGCCCGTGTGCACGTGAGTGTGTGCCCACGCCAGTGTGTGTGTGTGTGTGTGTGTGTAGAAGACACGACTTTGAGATCAGATCAGTATTTATTTTTACTGGGTGGTAAATATTGGCCTTTCCCACCAAGAAAATTTCCTATAATAAATGATTTACATAAATCACCTTAAACTGAATTTATTCTGCCTTTCCAGTATTTCCAGATTGAGGTGAAGTTGTTGACATGTTTGATCAAGAAGGCTCTTTGAGGTAGAACTAGTGTAAGTATATATATGGGTAAATCTCAGTCGACTGCCCGGTGTGATAGTAAAACAGGGCTAGTTAGTCATGAGCAGCAACTAACTGGCCTGTTAAACCAGGAAAATAAGAAAGTGACCCTGTCCTCCAGTTTCAGATTTCGTGGAATGGCCTGATTTCTGTTCTTCCTAGTCTCACAACTGGTAATAACTGTATTAAAAACCTGATGCCCAGGCACCATAGCAAGTGACACAACCTAGTGACCAGAAGGTACAGAGAAACCAACAGGACAGGTAACAGAGTTTCCGTCAGTGTCCTTCCCGCTGACGAGTCTCTGAATTCAGCTTGGTCATCGCCAGTAACTCAAATGCGTGTGATGGGGAGCATGTCCCCATCCCCATGGGGATGAATGAGCATGTCCAGTCAAACCAGACAGCTTTAAACACTAGGCCTCTGCCAACACTTCCCCTCTTACACATCTGGAACGGAGGGCAATAATGGCACTTTAAATTACCTTGCTGAAGTGATACTTACACTTAACCTTGAGATGTTGTCTGTGAAGACAACTTGAATCTCAGCTCTGATTTCTTCAGGCCTCGATTGAGGGAAGATTCTTAGAGAGGCTCATGTCATACGGAGATTTCTTACCAAGGAGGGAAAAGACAAACAGATTGCATCCCCACTGTCAGAAAGTCCTCCAAGTGTCCCCAAGAAGCCAACACAGTAATTCTCTCCCTTCTCTCTATCACACACAATTTATTGAGGGGACTCTCCTTTTCCTGGTGTATGTCCTTGGCGGCTTTGTCATAAACTGACCACATATATGTGGATTTCTTTCCCAGGCTCTATTCTATTCCTGTGGCCCATGCCTCTTTTTGTGCTATTTCTACACTGTTTGGTTACTGTAGCTTTGTGATACGGTTTCAAGTTAGTGAGTGAGTTTCCTCCAGCTGCTGTTCTCCTTTCTCAGGGTCCCCTTGGCTGTTCAGGGTCCTTTGTAGTTCCATACAAATGTCAGGATTGTTTGTTCAGCTTCTGTGAAAAATTCCATTGGAATTTTGGTAGGATGTGCATTAAATGTGTATGCTGTTTTGGGCAGAATGAACATTTTAGCACTACTAAGTCTTTCTATCCATAAGCACAGGATATCTTTCCATTTCTTTGCATCTTCAATTTCTTCATTGATGTCGTAAGGTTTTCAGTGTGCAGCTGTTTCACATCTTGGGTTAAATTCATTCCTAGGTATTTGGTTCTTTTGATGTTACTGGAAATGGGATTGTTTTCTTAATTTCTGTCTCTGATGGTTCATTATTAGTGTATAGAAACACAAGTATTTTTAGTGTATTGATTTTGTATCCTGCAGCTTTACTGAATTCATTTATTGGTTCTTACAGTGTTTTGGTGATTTAATACGGGAAACTGGAATTAGAAATCCCACTGTTTCTACCACATCCAGCTCATCCACAACACCCAAGATAGGGTGGCTACTATTATAATCTTCCCACACTGCCCCTTAAAAACATGTGAAATTTTACAATGGCTAATTACATCATCACTTTGGGTGAGCAGGATCTGGGTAGGGTTGGCCTCTATACAAAGATCATTGTCTTCTCTACATTTCTTTTTTTGTGTGTGTGTGGTACGCGGGCCTCTCACTGCTGTGGCCTCTCCCGTTGCGGAGCACAGGCTCCGGACGCGCAGGCTCAGCGGCCATGGCTCACGGGCCCAGCCGCTCCGCGGCATGTGGGATCTTCCCAGACCGGAGCACGAACCCTTGCCCCCTGCATCAGCAGGCGGGCTGTCAACGACTGCGCCACCAGGGAAGCCCTGTCTTCTCTACATTTCTGTCCTTTTATTGACACAGTTGCTTTGAAAAGTAATTTATTTTACAGTAATTTAAAATGTATAGAAAATTTTCCATAGCAGTACAGAGTACTCACGTTTGCCACTTCACACAAAACACTTCAGTATGTTTTACCCAAAACATGGATACACTCCCAGAGAACAAGCACTTTTAACCACCAAATGAGGAGGATTATAATTTCTTATAATAATCTGATCCATAGGTCCAGTTCACCTTTCACCACCTGCCTCAACTCTATGGAAATATCTTTTTTCATTGTGACCCAGTTTAATTTTTTTTCTGAAACCTTGGCTGCGACTTTCCCTTATTGATGGATTTAAAGCACAGGATGAGTATGTCGCCTGTGTGGCCTTTTCTGTGTGGCTTCTTTCACTTAGGGTGTTGTCGGCGTTCCTCCATATGGTAGCATGTATCAGTACTTCATTTTTTCCACTGCGAATAAAAACACATAACATTTACCATTTAAGCCATTTGGTGTGTACAGTTCTGTGGCACTCACTACATCTACATCGTTATAAAAATATCCTCACCACTCATCTCCTGAACTTTTTCATTTTCCCCAAGTGAAACTGTATCCATTGAACACTGACTCCTCTCAGCTCCTGCAACCACATTCCTTCTGTCTTTGAATTTGACTCCCACAGATACCTTATGTGAGTGGAACCATAGAATTTGTTCTTCCGTGACTGACTTATTTCATTCAGTATAGTAAGTTCAAGCTTCATCCACATTATAGCATGTGTCAGAATTTCCTTAGTTTTCAAGGCTAAATAATATTCCTTTGTGTATATACCACATTCTGTTTATCCATTTATCCATCAGTGGACACCTGGGTTGCTTCCACCTTTTCTTATTGTGAACGATGCTGCTATGAATATGAGTGTACAAATACCTGTTCCAGTCTCTGCTTTCAAATATTTTGAGTAAATGCCCCAAAGTGAGATTGATGGATCATATGTTAACCCAGAGCGTAACTTTTTAAGGAGCTTTTATTTTCACAGTGGCTGCACCATTTTACTCTATTCATTTATATGGCAGAATAATATGGTAGTTCATGGATGTACCACATTTTGTTTATTCACCTGTTGATGGACATTTTAATTGTTTCTACCTTTTGGCTATTATGAACAGTGCTGCTATGAATATTTGTGTACAAGTTTTTGTTTGAACACCTGTTTTCAATTCTTTGGTGTCTGTATAGGAGTGGAGTTGTTGAACCCTAACTGGGTTGGCCAAAAAGTTTGTTCGACTTTTTCCGTAAGATGGCTCTAGTAGCCCTTAGTTGTCTTTAACTTCATTCAAAACAATTTTGTGAGATTCTATGTGATGGCTGTCATATCAGCATGCATTTAGCAAAAGACTTATCAAAGTTGGTGAATTCTTGTTTAGCCATTTTAGTATTGAATATGGAAAAAAGGCGACATTTTTGGCATATTATGCTTTATTATTTCAAGAAAGGTAAAAATGCAACCAAAATGCAAAAAAAGGTTTGTGCAGTGTATGGATTTGTGCTGTGACTGATTGAACGTGTCAGAAGTGGTTTGCGAAGTTTCATGCTGAAGATTTCTCGCTGGACGATGCTCCATGGTTGGTAGACCAGCTGAAGTTGATAGCGATCAAATGGAGAAATTAATTGAGAACAATCAACATTATACCACGTGGGAGATAGCCAACATACTCAAAATATCCAACAAATCAAGCACTGAAAATCATTTGCACCAGCTTGATTTTATTAATTGCTTTGATGTTTGAGTTCCACATAAGTTAAGTGAATTTCTGCATGCGATTCTCTACTTAAATGCAATGAAAACGTTCCATTTTGAAAACAAATGGTGACAGGTGATGAAAAGTGGATACTGTACAATAATGTGGAACGGAAGAGATCGTGGGGCAAGTGAAATGAACCACCACCAACCACACCAAAGGCCGGTCTTCATCCAAAGAAGGTGATGTTGTGTATATGGTGGGATTGGAAGGGAGTCCTCGATTATGAGCTCCTTCAGGAAAACGAAATGATTAATTCCAACAAGTACTGCTCCCAGTTAGACCAACTGAAAGCAGCACTGGACGAAAAGCGTCTGGAATTAGTCAATAGAAAATGCATAATCTTCCATCAGGATAAGGCAAGACTTCATGTTTCTTTGGTGGCCAGGCAAAAACTGTTACAGCTTGGCTGGGAAGTTCTGATTCATCTGCCATATTCACCAGACATTGCACCTTCAGATTTCCATTTATTTTGGTCTTTACAAAATTCTCTTGATGGAAAAAATTTCAATTCCGTGGAAGACTGTAAAAGGCACCAGGAACAGTTCTTTGCTCAAAAAGATAAAAAGTTTTGGGAAGCCAGAATTATGAGGTTGCCTGAAAAAGGGCAGAAGCTAGTGAAACAAAAGGGTGAATACGTTGTTCGATAAAGTTCTTGGTGAAAATGAAAAATGTGTCTTTTATTTTTACTTAAAAACTGAAGGCACTTTTTGGCCAACCCAGTACATTTATCTTTTTGAAGAAAGGTCAAAGTATTGTTCACGTAGGCTGCACCATTTTACATTTCCACGATGTTTAAAAGTTCCATTTGCTCTGCATTGTTGCCAATATTCATTGTTTTTAATTTTTCTTGACTATAACAATTGTGTGTTTGAAGGGGTATTGCATTACGGTACGAATTTGCATTTCCATCATGACTACTGAGGTTCGACATCTTTTCATGTCCTTGTTGACCATTTGCATGTCTTGTCTGGAGAAGAGTCTGATCAAGTCCTTTGTGCATTTTAAAAATTGAGTTCTTTGTGTTTCTGTTGATGAGTTTCTTGATATGTTCTGGATAACAGACTCTTATTAGATATATCATGTGCAAATATTTTCTTCCATTCTGTGGACTGTCTAACTTTCTGGATAGCAGTTTTGATGTGATAAAATTATTAACTTTGAGGAAATCCAGTGTATCTATATTTTATTCATTGCTTAAGCTTTGATGTCAGATCGAAGAAACCACTGCTAAGTGCAAGGTCATGAGGATTTATTCCCTTGGTTTATTTTAGAGATTATAGAGTCATCCCTTGGCATCCACTTTGCTAAGGTTAAGGTCTGTGCTTAGAGTCAGTGTCAGGGTTTAGGGTGATGGTTAAAGGGTCAGGGTCAGGGATTAGAGTTGAGGTGTCAGGATTGAGGGTCTAGGATCCAAGGTTAGGATTGTTAGGTTTAGGGTAATAGGGTAAAGGGTTAGGATGTTAGGGTTAGGGTGAGGGTTAGAGTTAGGTTAAAGGATAACCTGTTCTCACCGTCCTTGTCTCTCTCCATCTCTCTGAAGCCTCCAGGATGGACAGGATTCTCCCAAGGTCACACATGAGTCAGGTAGGTGAGCTGTATCATTGTTTGTCTTCCCCCCAGTCCTGGGCTCTTGGGAGACGAATGAAATGTCTGTACTGTCTCTGTTTCAAATCGACCTTAACCTCAGTCAAGGGCTGTGGAGGCCGTCAGAAGTCATGTAGGGTTTCTCTCTTCCCTCCCTCCTGCCTGAAAGGGGTGGTGCCAGCCCCACTCTGCCTGGGCAGTCCCAGGTTCCAGCACAGCTCTGACACGAGGGCACTCTGAAGACGTGCAGATTTGCACAGGACTGGGTACAGTGACAGGCTGACCTTCAGATGCTGCCTTCTTGAGGGCAGCTGGGGCCCTTCTGCGACTTCATGAATCCTCTGTCCCATCTGAGCGGGCATCAGTAGAAAATCAAGTCTCAGACAGGATAACCCTTGACCTCTGACCATCCAAGTAGGCATCTGTGGTTCTCCAGCTCAGCCCAGCCTGGGCCCTGTCAAGCCCTGTGGCCAGTTACTGAGCTGAACCTGCCGCTGGGCAATTGAACAACAACCTGGGCAGCATAGACAGCCCCTTGGCATGTTTATGTTCCCAACATCCATGTGGTTGAGAAAAGGGTCCTCTCCCTCACAGCCTCTTAGCCTGCCGAGAGAGGTAATAACCCTCCAAATGTTGAATGTGGCCCTGGCCACAAAAACCATACAACAGACAACAGACGGTGGCCCTGCAGTCCTTTGGCCTTCCAGTTGTTACAAACTTTTTTTTTTTTTGCGGTACGCGGGCCTCTCATTGCTGTGGCCTCTCCCGTTGCGGAGCACAGGCTCCGGACGCGCAGGCTCAGCGGCCATGGCTCACGGGCCCAGCTGCTCCGCGCCATGTGGGATCTTCCCGGTCCGGGGCACGAACCCCTGTCCCCTGCATCGGCAGGCGGACTCTCAACCACTGTGCCACCAGGGAAGCCCTGTTACAAACTTTTGACATTCATACTCTTTAAGAATCAAAGCTATGGGAGCAGCTGGGCCTCCCAAGAGGCAGTTTCACAGGGACTGCGTGTTACTAGAGAGTCATACACACCCATGTGGCCTTTGGAAAGCCTGCCGATTATGAATTCCATGGTATTGAATAATCCTTGAGCCTCCCAGTACGTCATTGAGCAATACTTTCTTTACCACCTTAGCATTTGGTACCTGCTCTTTGTAAAGGCAGGAGAAGAGACTGGAAAAATGAGCAATATTGTTCTTCGGGGACGGGTGAATAATGTGGCCAGCGGGCAGGCAACCACCTCCCGGGAACAAGAACGAGGTCCGTGTGCCTTCTGAGAGCACCTGGGCTATTCTGGGACAGTCTCTATGATGCAAGGGCCCGGTGACCAAGGCAGGATCCTTGTGTTTACCATCAGCAGCAGCCTTGCTTTTCAGCAAATGGAAGAACTCTTCGCTGTCATGGGAGGATAGCGGGAGCAGTGGATGGGTGGCTACAGCCCCTGACTCTAAGTGAATCCCTTCCTACTTTGTGCTTCCGATTCTGTGCCATGCAGTGGACTGTCAGTGATACGGAATCTGCCGCTTTTGCCGAGCCAGCATCTGTCTTCATGTCCAGCTGCAGCACCTCAGCTTTCCTTTTGGAACTACATCTCACCTGCTTCCAGTCCAAACAGTTTCAGGGGGCTGACCTTATATTCCACCCACGTAGAAGATGGCTGTATGATCCACATCTAGCTAATCCCATTTTTCATCCTCTGCTTGCTGTGATCGGTTCAAGGGTGAGAATGTGACCCAAGCCAGGCCAAAGGCATTCAAAGTAATGAGTTTTCATGGAACCCTAGGGAAGGAGAAACCCTTCCTGGTAGAATGGATGTTGTGTGGGTGTCATCTTGGAGTTGCTGGTGGCTGTGGATGCAGTGAGAGAGACTGTGCCGGTGAATGGGACCACCCCAAAGCATTCAGCAGGACTGATTCAGCAGGACATACTAGAAGAACGTGAGCCATTGGACCTGACACCTCCAAACCCACTCTTCAACTTGTCTCTTGTAAGTATTAATTTATTTCTATCATTTAAAATAATGTTAATTTATTTTACTTAAGTGTGTCTAGTCCCTTGTAATCCAGAAAGTCCTAACTCATCAGGATCAGTGATTCCTGAGACTGCTTCTGGCATGTGTCCTCGTTGGATAGGGCATGTCTGGGGAAGATGAAGACACTGGGTGGGGTCAGATCTAAGGGGAGCTGCCAAACAACTCTATCCCTGTTCTTCTATGTCCCAGGAGAGGAAAACCCCAGAACAACGAGAGAACTAGCAGGGAGAAAGGGTCATAGCATGGTTAATTGGTCTGCTTGTATTTTCCATATTTTACGGTTCATTTTGTTTGTATATTGTTAGGAAATCACTGTTTTATCCTAGATTTATAGTTTGATGCAATAGCTTGTTGTATTTGACCTTTCACCTTTCATTCGTTTTCTACAGAATTGTCACAGTTAATGAACAAATATGGATACCTTACTACTAACTAAAATCCATATTTTATTCGGGTTCCCTTCGTTCTCCCTTTTTTTCTGTCCTAGGATCCCATCCAAGGTATCACATGGCATTGAGTCATCATGTCACTTTAGGATCTTTCTGGCTTTGACATTTTCCCACACTATCCTTCTCTCAATGACCTAGGTAGTGTTGAGGACTAGTCAGGTACTTTGTAGACTGTTCTGCATTGGGATTTACTTGATGTTTTTCTTGCGATTAAAATGGGGTCATGGGTTTTAAGGAAGCATATCACAGAGGTAAAGTGCTTTCTCATTACTTTATATCATAGGAACACACATCGAAGCAACACTGTTCATGTTAACTTTGCCCTCCTGGCTGAGGTAGTTTTTGTCATATTTTCCCCACTGTGAAGTTACTTTTTCCCCAAGTCCATACTTTGCGTCTTCTTCAGGATGAAGTCACTATGCGGCACTCACACTTCAGGAGCGGGGAGTTAGCCCCATCTCCTTAATGAGTGGCTGAATATCTACATCAGCTATTTGGAATACTTAAACGTAGGAGATTTCTATTCAATGGTACTCATTAAAAAACAACAAAACACTATCTAATCATTTCTTTTTACCAGCGTGGACACCCCACCCGGAAAGTTATTTTAAGCTTTTGGCCATAATCCAGCAGTACAGTATTTGGCTGCTCAATTCATTCCTGCTTCGGCTACTGAGAGCTCTTTCTATTTGCTCCTGCTTTCCTCTGACATAATTCCATCTTGTGGGTTTCTTTTTATCTTCGTACATATCTTTTTATGTGCTTGCTGACCATCTATGTTTCTTGTCTGGAGAAAGGTGTGTTCAAGTCCTTTTCCATTTTAAAATTTGGGTTGTCTTTTTGTGGATGATTTGTAAAAGTTCTTGGTGTATTCTGAAGGACAGACTCCTGTCAGATATATCATGTGCACATATTTTCTTCAGTTCTGTGGGCTGTGTTTTCACTTTCTGATAGCACCTTTTGATGCACAAAATTTTTTAAAGTTGAGGAAATGTAGTCTGTCCATTATTACATGAGTATTGTAACCATCTGCCTTTGCTTATCTGTAACTTCCCACTCCAACGGTAAGAAACCTGGCTTCCAACATTTGTCATTCATTGAATTTATTGCTTGCTCCATTCCAGCTTAGTACAGATATAGTAGTTTCAGTATTGTTAGCTACTAACACCATGGAAAGAACTTACAGAGTCCAGTATTTAGGTATGGCACAGTTTGCCTTTGTTCTACAGATTCCATTCTTTTCTGTAGCTAACTAGGTCAAGTACCTTTTGCCCAATAACAGTGAGTTTTTTCATACATTTCTAAATCAGATTATTTGTCACATTCTCTGTTCCACCCTATGACACTCCCATATCATAAATAACTATATTTGAATATGTTATGATTTACTTGTTGGGTCGTAAAAATCCATGGTTTTAGACTAATGCCACAGGAGGAGCTAAGCATTTCCCTTCTATCTTCCGGCTTAGGTGTCACACTTAGAAGAGTGCCTACCCCGAGATTCTGCATATATTTACTAAAAGGGCTTCGTTTTATACCTCTCATCTTTAATCCATCTGGATTTCCCTTTGAAATAACAAAAATGCTATTTCAAATTTTAAAAAAATAAAAATTCACCAGTCCCCTCTTAAAATATGTGGGCAGACACAAAAAGTCACCTTTTGTATAGTTTCATTTATAGGAAACATCTAGAATAGGTAAAGAAACAGGTAAAGGAAGAGGATTAGGGGTTGTGAGAGGCTGGGGGAGGGAGGAATGGGGAGTGCGTGCTTTGGATACAGGGTGTTATTTGGGGGGAATTAAAGAGTCTGAAACTATTCAGTGGTGATATTTGCACAGCGTTGTGAATACTTAATTGCACAATTTAAAATAGAAAATGTTTAAATTTTATTATCTCACACGTAAAACATAAAGGACGGGATGCCATAAATGTGGGGAAAAAAATAAAATTACAAACCACACAAACGCAAACAACTACAGGGTAAGGAAAGTAAATTTTGGGTGGAGGAGTGGGTTGATGGTGTAGATCGGGAGTTGACAGCAGTGGTGGTTGCAGAGCCAGCTCTGCCTGGGTGTGTGGTGGTTTCTGAAATGGCTTTAGGTCTCCTGCAAGAGCTGGTGCATGCTCTCCCTGCAGGGGTGGTGAATTTTGACCTGGCTCTAGGTCTCTGGCTGGAGCTGTGAGAGAAGAAAAGATTACCCACATGCCTGCCTTTCCATGTCCCTTTCCAAGGACAGAAATCTTCCCAGAGCCTTCCAGAGAAGGCCCAGCCCAGGAACTTCTCAGACTGCAGTCCACCAGATGGGTGGTTTGGGGCCAGTCTTTGCTCCTGGCCCAACACCAGCCTCTGGGTACTCCTTCCTGTGTGGCCCAGAATTCACCCCTCCCACACACTCACATGCACCCACCCCCGGCCTTCCCACCTTTGGTCTCTGCCAAAGGGCTCCAGGTCCTCCAGCTGACTCAGGGGAAGGTTGACATAGTGTTCCAGGTCAGAGCTGGATGTGCTGAGCTGCACATAAGCCCAGAAGGGACCCTGGAGAATGGCTTGGGTGGTATGCAGGCAGGAGGCCTTTCCCATTCATCTCTGGGCCCTGGTTCTGGAGAACCCTCCATGGACACACTCACCAGGATGCTGCGTTGGCTCTCGTTGGCAGTGTGGTGCAGTGGCCCCTCACTTGGGGAGATGGATTAAGTGTCGCCATCAACAAGCTCCTCGTGGCTCTGTGGGGTGGGGCTCTGCAATGACAGTGACCAGCAGCCAGCCTGGCCCAGATGTATCAGAGCCCTGCCAGGCCTTTATCTTATTGCTGCTTCTCCTGCCTACTAGACCTTCTGCTTCCAGATCAGGCACAGACCCGTGTCTGCTCAGATATCCACCTGGGAGGAAAGAGATGCCTCTAGAGGGCTTGGGATAAACCTCGGGCAAAAGGGCGCTGCCCCAGCGCTCCACATCCCACCCAGCCAGCTTTGACCTGGAGTGTGGATATGACCAGCGCACCAGGCTTCTGACCTGCTCTTGCTTGAAGTAGACCCACTCCACATAAACCCCCTATGTCCACACATACAAGGAGGGGACATAGGGTTACCTGGGTGGAATCAGAGTGGTGGCCTGGTATAATTAATTCCTGTATCATATGGTAGTGCTACTTTTAATTTTTTGAGGAACCTCCATACTGTTTTCCATAGTGGCTCTACCAATGAACATTCCCAACAAAATGCATGAGGGTAAAAAAAAAAAAAAAAAAAAATGCATGAGTGTTCCCTTTTCTCCACATCTTTGCCAGTACTTGTTATTTGTTGTCTTTTGGTTGATAGCCATTCTTTCAGGTGTGAGGTGATAATCTCATTGTGGTTTGGGTGTGCATTTCCATGATGATAAGTGATATTGTTTATCCTTTCATGTGTCTGTTGCCCATCTGTATATATTCTTTGGGAAAATGCTTGATCTTCTGCCAATTTTTTAATTGGTTTTTGTTTTTTGGAGGTTGAATTGTGTGAGTTTTTGGTCTATTTTGGATATGAACCCCTTACCAGATATATTGTTTGCAAATATTTTCTCACATTCAGTAAGCTGCCTTTTCATTTTGTGGATGGTTTCCTTTGCCGATGAAAAGCTTTTCAGTTGGATGGAGTCCCATTGGCTTCTTTTGCTTTTGTTTCCCTTGCTTAAGGAGACAGATCCCCAAAATATTGCTAAGACTGATGTCAAAGAGCATAGTGCATATGTTTTCTTCTAGGAGTTTTATGGCTTCAGGTCTTACATTGAAGTATTTGATTCATTTTGAGGTTTTTATAGATGGTATGAGTAAGGATTCCAGTTTGATTCTCGTGCATGTAGCTGTCCAGTTTTCCCAACACAGTTATCGAAGAGGCTATCTTTTCCCCATTGTATATTCTCACCTCCTCTGTCATAGATGAACTGACCATAATGTGTGGGTTTATTTCTGTGCTCTTAGTTCTGTTCCATGGATCTATGTGTGTTTCTTTGGTGCCAATACCATATTGTTCTGATCATTCTAGGTTTGTAGTATAGTTTGAAATCAGGGAGCATAACATGTCCAGGTTTGTGCTTCTCTTAAGATTGTATTGACTTTTCAGGTTCTTTTGTGTTTCCGTACACATTTTAGAATTCTTTGTTTTAGTTCTCCAAATAATCCCATTGGTATTTTGATAGGATAGGAATGGTATTGAATCTCTAGATTGCCGTGAGGTGTGGAATCATTTTAACGATAAGAATTGTTCAAATCCATTAGCACAGCATATTTTTCCATTTGTTTGTGTGGTCTTCAATTTCTTTCATCAAGGTCTTCCAGTTTTCTGAGTACAGGTCTTTTACTACCTGGTTTAGATGTAACCCTTAGGTATTTTATTTTTGTTAATGTTATTGTCAGTGGAGTTGTTTTCTTAATTTCTCATTCTGATAGTTTGTTGTGAGTGTATAGAAATGCAGCTGATTTCTGTAGATTAATTTTCTATCCTGCAACTTAACTGAATTTTCCAATGGGTCCTATCTGTTTTGGGGTGTCTTCTTCAGGCTGTTCTATAGAGTACCATGTCATCTACAAACAGTGACAGTTTTACTTTTTCCTCTGCCATTAGATTCCTTTTATTTCTTTTTCTCATCTAATTAGTATGGCTAGGACTTCCTAGACCTTGGAACGAAAGTGGCGAGAGTGTTCAGGGTTAGAGTTAGGTTTAAGCATAACTGGCCCTCTTTCCCTTCCTCCCTCTCCATCTCTCTGAGGCCTCCAGGAAGGACAGGACTAGTCTAGGGTCACACATGACTTAGGGACTTGAGCTGGACCATTGTTTCTCTGCCCCTGGTCATGGGCATGGTTTTGTGTACTATCTGTGTAATTCTTTGATCAGGTGTTTATTCAGAGCTTTCCCTATTTTTAATGGGGTTTGTGTTAGAGTTCTTTGTATATTTTGAAACAAATCCTTTGTTAGACATGTGTTTACAAATATTTTTCTCAGTCTGTGGCTTGTCTTCTGATTTTCTGAATAAGGCCTTTCACAGAGTAGAAATCTTGAATTTTACAAAGTCCATGATATTCCTTCTTTTTCTTTGTGGATTGGCTTTTTGTGTTTTTTGTTAAAACTTGGAGCTCATGATCTACATGACCAAACCCAAGCTCCTGTCAATTTTCTTGTGTTTTCTTCTATAATTTTGAATAGTTTTGTATTTAAAATTTTTCTATGAATAATTTTGAGTGAATTTTGTGTAAGTTTGCATCTACATTCATTTCATTCCATGCGGTTTCCAATTAATTGTTCCTTAACTATTTTTAAGAAAGTTGTGGGGTGCTATCTCCATTTCAGTTTGAATTTCCACAGTTTAATGGATTCAGCAGTTCTGCCTGCAGGGAGCGCTGTCACCAGTGAACTGTGAGTGAGGCGCGGCCTGCAGTTCCTGGACTGTCCACAGGGGGGCCAAGCCCACCTCGGTGACCCACGGCCCATGCGCATTCCACCTGGGACTTGGCTCTGCGCGCCTGAAAGGAATTCTGTTGCCTCAGGCACCCGCTTGGGCCTGGGATGCCTCGCTGACAGCGTCTCTGCCAACAGGAGCTCAGTCTCCTTAGGGGTCGCTGGGGTTCAGCTTCAGAACGACATAGGACTGCGTCCATGCAGACTGCAGCTGAGTTTCCTTACGACCTGGAGGAAAAGGTGAGAAAACAGGAAAAGCGGGGAGAAGCTTCCTGTGTGCGACTGACTGCTGAGGGGCGGTCCATCTTCATACGACCCAGGAAGGGCTTCATGTTGAAAACTGGGTTTTCGTCAGTTTTGTGGGCAGTGTAACCGGCGTGACTTACGTGGTGTCCATTTTTCCCAGCACTGCTTATTGTGGGGACTGTCCTTCCCCTTGGTGTGTCCTTGGCCCGTTTGTCATAAATTAACTGACCCCATCCACATGGGTTTAATTCTGGGCCCTCTGTTCTGTTCCTGTTGCCCATGTGCCCGTTTTTGTGCCAAGTCCACACTTTTGGTGACTGTGGCTTCCTGCTGTAGCGTGAGGTCAAGGAGCGAGATGCCTGTTCTCCTTTCTGAGGATCGCTTTGGCTAATTGGGGTCCTTTGCGGTTCCATACAAATATTAGGATGATTTGCTCTGTTTCTGTAAAAAGTACCATTGAAATTTGGTAGGGATTGCATTCACTATGTACATTGCTTTGGGTAGAATGGAAATCTTAACAACGTTAATTCTTCCATTCCATGAGAACAGGATATCTTTCCCTTTATTTGTGTTCTTTTTCAATTTCTTCATCAGTGTCTTACAAGTTTTCCATGTGCAGGTCTTTCACGTCCTTGGTTAAATTTATTCATAAATTTAAATGAATACCATTTCATTCTTTTTGATGGAATTGTAAATAGGGTTTTTTTTTCTCTTTCTGATGGTTCATTGTTAGTGTTTAGAAATGCAACTGATTTTTGTGTATTGATTTTGTTACTTTACTGAATGCATTATTTCTAGTAATTTGTTGGTGGAATGATGTGTAAAATTGGAATTCAAAAACCCAACTCTTTCTACCACATCCAGGTCATCCACAACACGGAAGAAAGTGGCTCCTAATATAATCTTCCCACAGTGCCTCTAAATTACATGTGGACTTTGGGTGAACTGGATCTGGGTAAGGCTGGCCTCTATATGAAGTTTGATGTTTTCTCTGCTTTTCCGGCATGGTATTGACATGGTGTTTTGAAAAGTAATTTACTTTCCAGTAATTTTGAACATACTGACAACTCTACATACATAAAAACAAGTCTTGTATCTTGATTAAATATACTCCTAAGTATTAATGTTGACATTTAAAATGGAATTCTTTTCATAATTTTTTTCAGATTATTGCTAGTGTATACATATAAGATAGATTTTCATGAATTGATACATTTCTTTTTTTGAATTTTATTTATTTTTTTATACAGCAGGTTCTTATTAGTCATCCATTTTATACACATCAGTATATACATGTCAATCCCAATCTCCCAATTCATCACACCACCACCACCACCCGCTGCTGCTTTCCACCTTGGTGTCCATAAGTTTGTTCTCTACATCTGTGTCTCAATTTCTGCCCTGCAAAGCGGTTCATCCGTACCATTTTTCTAGGTTCCACATATATGCATTAATATGCGATATTTGTTTTTCTCTTTCTGACTCTTCACTCTGTATGATAGTCTCTAGATTCATTCACATCTCTACGAATGACCCAATTTCATTCCTTTTTATGGCTGAGTAATATTCCATTGTATATATGTACCACATCTTCCTTTATCCATTCGTCTGTCAATGGACATTTAGGTTGCTTCCATGACCTGGCTATTGTAAACAGTGCTGCAATGAACATTGGGGTGCCTGTGTCTTTTTGAACTATGGTTCTCTCTGGGTACATGCCCAGTAGTGGGATTGCAGGGTCATATGGTAATTCTATTTTTAGTTTTTTAAGGAACCTCCATGCTGTTCTCCATAGTGGCTGTAGCAATTTACATTCCCACCAGCAGTGCAAGAGGGTTCCCTTTTCTCCACACCCTCTCCAGCATTTGTTGTCTGTAGATTTTCTGATGATGCCCATTCTAACTGGTGTGAGGTGATACCTCATTGTAGTTTTGATTTGCATTTCTCTAATAATTAGTGATGTTGAGCAGCTTTTCATGTGCTTCTTGGCCATCTGTATGTCCTCTTAGGAGAAATGTCTATTTAGGTCTTCTGCCCATTTTTAGATTGGGTTATTTGTTTTTTTAATATTGAGCTGCATGAGCTGTTTATATATTTTGGAGATTAATCCTTTGTCCGATGATTCATTTGCAAATATTTTTTCCCATTCTGAGGGTTGTCTTTTCGTCTTGTTTGTAGTTTCCTTTGCTTTGCAGAAGCTTTTAAGTTTCATGAGGTCCCATTTGTTTATTTTTGTTTTTATTTCCATTACTCCAGGAGGTGGATCAAAGAATATCTTGCTGTGATTTATGTCAAAGAGTGTTCTCCCTATGTTTTCCTCTAAGAGTTTTATAGTGTCCAGTCTTACATTTAGGTCTCTAATCCATTTTGAGGTTATTTTTGTGTATGGTGTTGGGGGGGGTGTTCTAACTTCATTCTTTTACATGTAGCTGTCCAGTTTTCCCAGCACCACTTATTGAAGAGGCTGTCTTTTCCCCATTGTATATCCTTGCCTCCTTTGTTGACCATAGGTGCATGGTTTTATCTCTGGGCTTTCTATCCTGTTCCACTGATCTGTATTTCTGTTTTTGTGCCAGTACCATGTTGTCTTAATTACTGTAGCTTTGTAGTATAGTCTGAAGTCAGGGAGTCTGATCCTTCCAGCTCTGTTTTTTTTCCCTCAAGACTGCTTTGGCTATTTGGGGTCTTTTGTGTTTCCATACAAATTTTAAGATATTTTGTTCTAGTTCTGTAAAAAATGCCATTGGTTGGGGCTTCCCTGGTGGCGCAGTGGTTGAGAGTCCGCCTGCCGATGCAGGGGACACAGATTTGTGCCCCAGTCCGGGAGGATCCCACATGCTGCAGAGCAGCTGGGCCCGTGAGCCATGGCCGCTGAGCCTGCGCTCTGCAACGGGAGAGGCCATGACGGTGAGAGGCCCGCGTACTGCAAAAAAAAAAAAAAAAATTCCATTGGTAATTTGATAGGGATTGCATTCAATCTGTAGATTGCTTTGGGTAGTATAGTCATTTTCACAATATTGATTCTTCCAATCCAAGAACATGGTATATCTCTCCATCTGTTTGTATCATCTTTAATTTCTTTCATCACTGTCTCAGAGTTTTCTCTAAGAGGTCTTTTGTCTCCCTAGGTAGGTTTTTTCCTAGATATTTTATTCTTTTTGTTGCAGTGGTAAATGGGAGTGTTTGATAGAATTCACCTTAATTTCTCTTTCAGATTTTTCATCATTAGTGTATAGCAATGCAAGAGATTTCTGTGCATTAATTTTGTATCCTGCAACTTTACCAAATTCATTGATTAGCTCTAGTAGTTTTCTGGTGGCATCTTTAGGATTCTCTATGTATAGTATCATGTCATCTGCAAACAGTGACAGTTTTACTTCTTCTTTTCCAGTTTGTATTCCTTTTATTTCTTTTTCTTCTCTGATTGCCGTGGCTAGGACTTTCAAAACTATGTTGAATAATAGTGGTGAGAGTGGACATCCTTGTCTTGTTCCTGATCTTAGAGGAAATGCTTTCAGTTTTTCACCATTGAGAATGATGTTTGCTGTGGGTTTGTCATATATGGCCTTTATTATGTTGAGGTAGGTTCCCTCTTTGCCCACTTTCTGGAGAGTTTTTATCATAAATGGGTGTTGAATTTTGTCAAAAGCTTTTTCTGCATCTGTTGAGAGGATCATATGGTTTTTCTTCTTCAATTTGTTAATATGGTGTATCACATTGATTGATTTGCGTGTATTGAAGAATCCTTGCATCCCTGGGATAAATCCCACTTGATCATGGTGTATGATCCTTTTAATGTGTTGTTGGATTCTGTTTGCTAGTATCTTGTTCAGGATTTTTGCATCTGTATTCACCAGTGATATTGGTCTGTAATTTTCTTTTTTTTGCAGCATCTTTGTCTGGTTTTGGTATCAGGGTGATGGTGGCCTCAGAGAATGAGATTGGGAGTGTTACTTCCTCTGCAGTTTTTTTTGAAAGAGTTTGAGAAGGATGGGTGTTAGCTCATCTCTAAATGTTTGATAGAATTCACCTGTGAAGCCATCTGGTCCTGGACTTTTGTTTGTTGGAAGTTTTTTTTTTTTTTTCTTTTTTTTTGCGGTACATGGGCCTCTCACTGTTGTGGCCTCTCTCGTTGCGGAGCACAGGCTCCAGACGCGCAGGCTCAGCGGCCATGGCTCATGGCCCAGCCACTCCGCGGCATGTGGGATCTTCCCGGACCGGGGCACGAACCCGTGTCCCCTGCATCGGCAGGTGGACTCTCAACCACTGCGCCACCAGGGAAGCCCTGTTGGAAGATTTTTAATCACAGTTTCAATTTCATTACTTGTGATTTGCCTCTTCATATTTCCTATTTCTTCCTGGTTCAGTCTTGGAAGGTTATACTTTTCTAAGAATTTGTCCATTTCTTCCAGGTTGTCCATTTTATTGGCATAGAGTTGCTTGTAGTCTCTTAGGATGCTTTGTATTTCTGCAGTGTCTGTTGTAACTTCCTTTTTCATTTCTAATTTTATTGATTTGAGTCCTCTCCCTCTTTTTCTTGATGAGGCTGGCTAATGGTTTATCAATTTTGTTTATCTTCTCAAAGAACCAGCTTTTAGTTTTATTCATCTTTGCTTTTGTTTTCTTTTTTCTATTTCATTTATTTCTGCTCTGATCTTTATGATTTCTTTCCTTCTGCTAACTTTGGGGTTTGTTTGTTCTTCTTTCTCTAGTTCCTTTAGGTGTAAGTTTAGATTGTTTATTTGAAATTTTTCTTATTTCTTAAGGTAGGCTTGTATTGCTATAAAATTCCCTCTTAGAACTGCTTTTGCTGCATCCTATAGGTTTTGGATCCCCATGTTTTCATTGTCATTTGTCTCTAGGTATCTTTTGATATCCTCTGATTTCTTCAGTGATCTCCTGGTCATTTAGTAACGTATTGTTTAGCCTCCACATACTTGTGTATTTTACGTTTTTCTCCCTGTAATTAATTTCTAATCTCATAGAGCTGTGGTCAGAAAAGATGCTTGATATGATTTCAGTTTTCTTAAATTTACTGAGGTTTGATTTGTGACCTAAGATGTGACCTATCCTGGAGAATGTTCTGTGCGCACTTGAGAAAAAAGTGTAACCTGCTGTTTTTGGATGGGGTGTCCTATATCCATTAAATCTATCTGGTCTGTTGTGTCATTTAAAGCTTGTGTTTCCTTATTAATTTTCTGTTTGGATGATCTGTCCATTGGTGTAAGTGAGGTGTTAAAAGTCCCCCACTGTTATTATGTTACTGTCAATTTCCCCTTTTATAGCTGTTAGCTGTTGCCCTATGTATTGAGGTTCTCCTATGTTGGGTGCATATATATTTATAACTGTTATATCTTCTTGGATTGATCCCTTGATCATTATGTAGTGTCCTTCCTTGTCTCTTGTAACATTCTTTGTTTTAAAGTCTATTTTATCTGATATGAGTATTGCTACTCCACCTTTCTTTTGATTTCCATTTGCATGGAATATCTTTTTCCATCCCCTCACTTTCAGTCTGACTGTGTCCCTAGGTCTGAAGTGAGTCTGTTGTGGACAACATATATATGGGTCTTGTTTTTGTATCCATTCAGCAAGCCTTTGTCTTTTGGTTGGAGCATTTAATCCATTCACGTTTAAGGTAATTATCGATATGTATGTTCCTGGTACCATTTTCTTAATTGTCATGGGTTTGTTTTTGTAGGTCCTTTTCATCTCTTGTGTTTCCAACTTAGAGAAGTTCCTCTAGCATTTGTTGTAGAGCTGGTTTGGTGGTGGTGAATTCCCTTAGCTTTTGCTTGTCTGTAAAGCTTTTGATTTCTCCATCAAATCTGAATGAGATCCTTGCTGGGTAGAGTAATCTTGGCTGTAGGTTCTTCCCTTTCATCACTTTACATATGTCATGCCACTCTCTTCTGGCTTGTAGCATTTCTGCTAAGAAATCAGCTGTTAACCTTATGGGAGTTCCCTTCTATGTTATTTGTCGTTTTTCCCTTGTTGCTTTCAATAGTTTTTCTTTAATTTTTGCCAATTTGATTACTCTGTGTCTCTGCGTGTTTCTCCTTGGGTTTATCCTGCCTGGGACTGTCCACTTCCTGGACTTGATTAACTATTTCCTTTCCCATGTTAGGGAAGTCTTCGACTATAATCTCTTCAAATATTTTTCAGGTCCTTTCTCTCTCTCTTCTCCTTACCTATAGGGACCCCTATAACGCAAATGTTGTTGCATTTAATGTCCCAGAGGTCTCTTAAGCTGTCTTCATTTCTTTTCATTCTTTTTTCTTTATTCTGTTCAGCAGTGAATTCCACCATTCTGTGTTCCAGGTCACTTATCTGTTCTTCTGCCTCAGTTATTCTGCTATTGATTCCTTCTAGTGTATTTTTCATTTCAGTTACTGTGTTGTTCATCTCTGTTTGTTTGTTCTTTAATTCTTAGATCTTTGTTAAACACTTCTTGCATCTTCTCGATCTTGGCCTCCGTTCTTTTTCCGAGGTCCTGGATCATCTTCACTATCATTATTCCTTCTTTCTTTTTTTTTTTTTTTTTTTTTTTTTTGGCGGTACGCGGGCCTCTCACTGTTGTGGCCTCTCCCGTTGCAGAGCACAGGCTCCGGATGTGCAGGCTCAGCAGCCATGGCTTACAGGCCCAGCCACTCCGCGGCATGTGGGATCTTCCCCAACCGGGGCACAAACCCATGTCCCCTGCATTGGCAGGCGGACTCTCAACCACTGCGCCACCAGGGAAGCCCACTATCATTATTCTGAATTCTTTTTCTGGAAGTTTGCCTATCTCCACTTCATTTAGTTTTTCTCGGGTTTTATCTTGTTTCTTCATCTGGTGCATAGCCCTCTGCCTTTTCGTCTTGTCTGTCTTTCTGTGAATGTGGTTTTTGGTCCACAGGTTTCAGGATTGTAATTCTTCTTGCTTCTGCTGTCTGCCCTCTGGTGGATGAGGCTATCTAAGGGGCTTGTGCACGTTCCTGATGGGAGGGACTGTTGGTGGGTAGAGCTGAGTGTTGCTCTGGTGGGCAGAGCTCAGTATAACTTTAATCCACTTGTCTGCTGATGGGTGGGGCTGGGTTCCCTCTCTGTTGGCTGTTTGGCCTGAGGTGACCCAACACTGGAACCTTACCAGGGTCTTTGGTGGGGCTAATGGCAGACTCTGGGAGGACTCATGCCAAAGAGTACTTCCCAGAACTTCTGCTGCCAGTGTCCTTGTCCTCACGGTGAGCCACAGCCACCCCCCCACCTCTGCAGGAGACCCTCCAACACTAGTTGGTAGGTGTGGTTCAGTCTCCTATGGGGTCACTGCTCCTTCCCCTGGGTCCCAGTGCACACACTACTTTGTGTGCGCCCTCCAAGAGTGGAGTCTCTGCTTCCCCCAGTCCTGTCGAAGTGCTGCAATCAAATCCCTCTAGGCTTCAAAGTCTGATTCTCTAGGAATTCCTCCTCCCGTTGCCAGACCCCCAGGTTGGGAAGCCTGATGCGGGGCTCAGAACCGTCCCTCCAGTGGGTGGACTTCTGTGGTATAAGTGTTCTCCAGTTTGTGAGTCACCCACCGAGCAGTTATGGGATTTGATTTTATTGTGATTGCGCCCCTCCTGCCGTCTCATTGTGGCTTCTCCTTTGTCTTTGGATGTAGGGTATCTTTTTTGGTGAGTTCCAGTGTCTTCCTGTCGATGACTGTTCAGCAGTTAGTTGTGATTCCAGTGCTCTCGCAAGAGGGAGTGAGAGAACATCCTTCTACTCCACCATCTTGAACCAATCCTAGATTGCCCGTTCTTACAGATCTTCAGATTTGTTAGTTAGCCTCTGCAGTTGCATGAGCCAGTCAGCCAGTTCCTTATAATGAATCAATCTCACATAAGTCCCGTTAGCCGTTTTCCTTCAGTTTTGGTCAGTAATCCTTTTCTTGTCTAGTTTGCTAATGTTTTTCATGTAAGATATGTCACAAGATTGATGGCCTCAAACCTTCAACTTCAGCTTTCCTTCTTTTGCAAGTTAGGATTGGGTTTAGGTCAACTCCCCACCAAGCTTTTTTTATTGCTACCATTTAAAGGTGAGTTCTAATCCAGGAGCCTGTCAGTTTGAACCTCAATTGGATCATTTTTGAGGGGAGTGGTTCGGTACCAATGGGTTGCGGAGCTCCCTACAGTCAGCCACGTCAGACTCCGAGCCTGATAGTTTTCCTGTAATTTTGCTGAATTAGTAGACTAGCTCAAATAATTTTTTGTTAATAAAGGAAGTTTTATTTATAAGATGATGTAGTCTGTGTTCCGTGCATAGACACAGTTTTAATTTTTCCATTGACACGTGGGTGCCTCTTATTTGTTTCCTCAAGACTGAGTAGAACCTCTAGTACACTATTGAGTAACAGTGGTGAAGGCCAGCTTCCTGGCCTTGTTTCTGATTTCAAGAATAAATCTTTAACTTGAGCATGTTTCCTGTGGCTTTGTGTACTACTCTTTTCCATATTGAACAAATTTCCTTTTATTCCTACTTTCTTGTTTGTATCATGAAATAGCACTGGATTTTGATTATAGCTCTTTCTGTAATAATTGATATGATCATGTGCTTTTACTTCACACCTTTATTGTGGTTTAATACATTGCTTAGTTTTAATGTTGAACAACCTGACCTTTCTGGTGTAGAGACATTTGCTTGTGGCATCATCCATTTCATGTTCAGTTGGTTTCATGTTGCTCTTATTTTGTGGAGGATTCTTACATTCCTATTTATAAGGTATACTGCTGTTGTCTTCTTTTTTATGATGTATTTGTGTGATTTTTATTCATTTGGCTTGGTGTTAGTGGTTTGGAGGATTAGCATTAGGGCTGAGACTGGTGTGGGGTGGTTTGGAGGGTTAGCATTAGGGCTGAGACTGGTGTGGGGGCCAAGTTGGGTTATGGTTTATGTTTGCTGTTGCGATCCAATTTTTATGGTTATGACTTATTGATGCATATGGTTAATTAATAAGCGTTACGGTTTGATTATGGTTATGGTTTTGTTTATTGGTTAAAGTTTATGGTTTTGGTCTCAGGGTCTTTGGTCTTAGGGTTCTGTGTTGGAGTATGGGTGTTGGGTATGGGTTAGAATTAGGGTACAGGTAGGATATGGGTATGAATATGGGTTGGGGTAAGGTACAGGTTTAGGGTATAGGCTAGAGCTAAGGTTAGGTCAGGGTTTAGGGTCAGGGTCAGAGTTTAGGGTTAGGATCAGTGTCAGGATTAGGGGTCAGGGTTGAGCTAGGCCATTGCTTTTCTCCTTCTCCTGTTCTGGGATCTGATAGAAGATGAATGAAATGTCTGCTCTGGCCACTCACTGTTCCAAACTGAACTCAACCTCAGCCAAGTGTTCTTAGGGTCTCAGAGGTCATGCAGGGTTTCCCTCCACGCTCCCACCTGGGAAGGGTGATGCAGGCCCTACTCTGTCAGGGCAACCCCACGTCCAGCAGAGCCCTGACATGCAGGGTACTCAGTAGACACGTGTGGATTTTTTTTTTTCTTTGGCTGTGTTGGGTCTTCGATGCTGCACACGGGCTTTCTCTAGTTGCAGCGAGCGGGGGCTACTCTTTGTTGCGGTGCGCGGGCTTCTCATTGTGGTGGCTTCTCTTGTTGTGGAGCATGGGCTCTAGGCACATGGGCTTCAGTAGTTGTGGCATGCAGGCTCAGTAGTTGTGGCACACGGGCTCTAGAACGCAGGCTTGGTAGTTGTGGCGCACGGGCTCAGTTGCCCCGCGGCATGTGGGATCTTCCCAGACCAGGGCTTGAACCCATGTCCCCTGCATTGGCGGGCAGATTCCCAACCACTGCGCCACCAGGGAAGCCCCGACGTGTGGATTTTATACAGGAGTGGGTGCATTGAGCTGCCAGCCCCCAGGTGCTGCCTTCTTGAGGTCGAGGTCTGGTGGGGCCCTCCTGGGACTGGATGTGTCCTTTGTTCCATCTGCATGGGTGTAGAAACAGGTCTCAGAACAGCCTTGGCCTCTGAGCATCCAGGCAGACATCCATGGTCTTCCAGCTCGGGTCAGCCTTGGCCCCTCAAGCCCCCTGTGGCCAATTACTGATTGTGCTGCTGGGTAATTGAACAACTACCTGGGCAGCCTAGACAGTTCCTTGGGATGTTTCAGTTCCCAACATCCATGTCATTGAGACAAATGTCTCTTCCCTTACAGCCTCTTTGCCTGCCAAGACAAGTAATAACCCTCCAAATGTTGAGCTTGGCCCTGGTCATGACAATAATGAACAGACTGTGGCCCTGAAATTCTTTGACCTTCTGGTTGTAACAAAGATTGACATTCATGTTCATTGAGAATCAAAGGTATGGAAGCATCTGGGCCTCCTAACAGGCAGTTTCATGTTGTGGCCATATGGCCTTGGGGAGATATGTACATCCCTGGCCCATACCCTGTGGTCTCTGGAAAGACACCAACTGTGTTATCATGGTATAAAATAATCCATGAGACTCCCTCTGTTTCATTGAATAAGAATTTATCTGCAACTCTAGTAGTTGGTCTCTGCTCTTCATAGAAGAGACTGGAAAATGAGCAGATTTGTTCCTTGTGGGTGAGTGAGTAATGTGGCCAAGGGGTAGGCATGGCTCCCACCCCCCAGGGCCAGGAATGAGGTCTGTGTGCCTTCTGAGGGCACACAGGCTATTCTTGGCCAGTCTTTAAAATGTGAGGACCAGATGCCCAAACCAGGAACCCTGAGTTTACCACCAGCAACAAAGTTGCTTTTTCAGCAAGTGGAAGAGCTTCTTGCCAAACTGGGAGGGCAGGATTGGATGAGTGGCCACAGCCTCTGACCCTAAGTGGATCCCGTCCTTCCTTGGGCTTCAGATACACAGCTATGCAGTAGGCTGTCAGTAACGTGGTATCTGCTGCTTTCCCCAGCCCAGCATCTATTCTCAGCATCTCAGCTTTTGGGAATTACATCTTGCCTGCTTCCGGTCCACACATTTGCAGAGGATTGATCCCATGTTCCACCCCCCCCCCTTGAAGATGGGCATATGATCCACCTCTAGCCAATCCCATGTGCCATCCTCTTGGCGCTCTGGTGGGTTCAAGCATGAGACCATGACCCAAGCCAGAGCAAAGGTATTTAAAGCCATGACTTTTCATGGAACCTAAATAAGGAGAGACCCTTCCCAGTAGGATGGTCATGAGTGGGTGTTAGCCTGGAGTTGCTGAAGGCTCCTGATGCAGAGAGAGAGACTGTGCCTGTGGATGGGGCCACCACAAAGTCACTTAGTAAGAGAAAGGGACCAGGTCATACTGTGAGAGTGTGAGCTTGTCTCACCAGGCTCAAAACCACTCCTATAACTGCCTCTTGCAACTATATTATTTTCTTCCTATCATTAAGAAATTTATTAAATTTATTAACTTATTTCCTATCAGTAAGTGTGTCCAGTCCCTTGGAATCAAAAAATTCCTTGCTGACACATCAGAACCAATAATCCCTGAGGCTCCCTTTGGCAGGGTGTCCTCATTTGGGGGGTCATGGTGGGCAGAGGTGGAAACACTGGGTGGGGTCAGATCTTAGGGGAGCTGCTGGGCATCTCTGTTCTTGGTCCTTCCCTGTCTAGAAGAGGGAAACCCCAGAGTAATGAGAGGAGAACCAGCAGGGGAAAGGGGTCCCTGGGTGGCTAATTGGTCTGTTTGTATTTGCCTTATTTTAAGGGCATTTATTAATGTGTTTTTATTACAAAATCACCCATTTCCTCTACATTTCCAGTTTGATACAATAGCTTTCTCTTATTTGACTTTTAATTTTTCCTTCCTTCTAGCTTCCTACAGAATTGTTAGAATGAATGAACACATATTGATACCTTTTTATATATTAACTGAAGTCCATATTTTATTCTAGTTCCCTTTGTTTTTCCTTTTTCTGTCCCAGATCCCATCCAGGGCACCACATGACATGTAGTCATCATGTGTGTCTAGGTTCTTCTGGCCTTTGACAGTTTCTCAGACTCTCCTTGTTTCTCTTTGTGGAGGAGGACTGGTCAGGTATTTTGTAGACTGTCCCATGTTGGGATTTACGTGGTGTTTTTCTGTCATGATTAGACTGGGTTTATGGGTTTTGAGGAAGCAAATCACAGGGGTCAAGTGCGTTCTCATCATTTTATGTCAAAGGAACAGGCTCTCAAGGCAACTTATCACCATTCATGTTAACTTTGGTCACGTGGCTGAGGTCCTGTTTGTCAGTTTTCCCTGCTGTGAAGTTATTTTTCCCATGTCCATACTGTGTATCTTATTTAGGAAGAACCCACACTTCAGAAGAGGGTTAGGGTTACCCTCCTCGATGGATGGATGGCTGTGTGTCTACATCAGTTATTTGGAATTCTGCATAGGACATTTCTGTTCAACACAGTTCATAAAGTGTTTGTAGTCAGTTTACTAGTGTGGACACCTGAATAGTTATTTTACACTTGTGGTTATAATTCAGCAGTACAGTACAGTATTTGGGTGCTTAGTTCATTCTTGCTTTGACTGTTGAGAGCTTTCTCCACTGTCTCATGGAATTATGTCAAATGAAAACATCTTGTGAGTCGTCCATCCCCCCAGCCCCCAACCCCCTGCTGGTACTTCTTTACTTTGATACTTTAAGATTGTCCTGGCTCATATATTTACTGAGTCCTAGTAGCAGCCATTTCTTCAAAGAGCCCTGATTCCTTTAATTAGAGGATGGTATTAAAAGCTTACATTTGAAAGCTAAATGTACTCAGCTGATAATGCACTGAAATATATATGCATGTATTCCAACCTGTGCCTATACACCTAATTATAAAGATTTCTATGTGGAACTGTCTGTATCCATGTTAAACTAAAGATGAATTTATATAGATGTCATCACCCTGATCCATTATTACATGGATATTGTAACCTTCTCCCTTTGCTTATCTGTAGCTTCCTATTCCAATGGTGAGAAACCTGGCTTCCACCATCTGTCATTTTTTGAATTCATTGCTTGTTCCATTCCAGATTACAGATACAGTGGCTTCAACATTCTTAGCTCCTGCCTGCAGGGAAAGAACTTTGAGTCCACTGTTTGGGTACAGTACATTTTGCATTTAGTCTAGAGATTCCATTTACTTCCAGAATTACTAAGGTCAGCACCTTTTGTCCCACTACCAACAGTGAGGTTTTCTCACACATTACTAAATCAGTTTTTGTTAAATTCTGTAATGCATCCTGTGGCACTCCCCTATGCTAAATAACTAAAATTGAATACATTATGATTTATTTGTTGGGCTGTAAAAGTTTCTGGGTTTAGACAAATGCATAGTGACAGGTATTCATCACTGAAGTATTATATGGAATATTTCAATCCCCCACCCATAACCTGTTTACCGTCTCTGTTTTACCTGTTTCCGAATGTCATAAATGGGGTCATACAGTGTTTAGCACTTCAGACTGGATTCTTCTGCTTAGCAATATACCTGTAAGGTTCATCTGTTTTTTTGCATGGGTTGAGGGTTCACTCCTTTGCTATACCATTGCATATATGGAAGGAAAAATAATTTTCCCTCTACCCTTCTTTGTTCTTCATTGAGGTCCCCTCCTTACCCCCCATAAAAAATGAAAGGCAGATGAACTGGAGACAAATAATCAGAAGTTTAATAACATATGTACCTCCTATATGCAAGGGAGATACTCAGGAACACTGAGTAACGCCCTGAAATGGCCCAAGCCATCACCTTAAATACCATCTTCATCTAAAGACAAAAGAAAGGAAGGGTATGGGTGTTATGCAGATTTAAGTAGTAGCTTTCTCCATTGGTAGAGTTTCTTGAGATTTAGTCATCCTTCCATTCCTTGTAATGGAAAGGGAGATAACCTTTCAAATGGAGATTTCCCTTATATATATATATTTCCTTCACAAAAGGGCAATCTTGGTTTTCAGAGATTCTCATGTTGTCGTCTTTTTAAAAAAAAAAAACAAAAAATAATCAGCTTAAAATAATCCTTATGCCAAGAGGCATATTGGGGTGGCATATTCTGCTCCCCTTGAAATGGAGGTACCCCAGTTTGCGTATGCATTCTTCTACTGAAGAACATCCTGGTTTCTTTAAGTTTATAGCCATTATGAGTAGAAGTGCTGTGCTTAATTACATCCTTGTTTGTGTTTGGACATAGTTCTGAAAAGCAGTTGTCTAAATACTGGAGGCAGGATGTTGGATCCTCAGGTGAGTCTCATTTAGCTTTGGAAAAAACTTCCAAAATATCTTTTAAAGTAGCTGTATATGCATTTCACCAGCAGTAAAGGAGAGTTCCTGTTCACCTCCCATCAATCAGTAGTGGCTTTTTTTTGGAGTTTATTAATTCTAATAGGTGTGCAGTGCTCTTTGTTTTCATTTGTAATTCCCTAATGGTATATGATGTTGGGCATATTCTTGTATGCTTATTTACTGTCTGTATAATCTTCTTTGGCCAGGTGTCTGTTCTAATCTTCACCCAGTTTTAAGGAGGTTTGTTCTAGATTTCTTGATGTAATTTGAGTACAAATCTTTTATCATTTTGCAAATAATTTTTCTTTCAGTTTGTGGCATGTCTTTTGGTTTTCTGAATAAGGCATTTGAATAAGGTATTTCATGGAGTTTAATGTTTTAAATTTTTAAAGTTTTTAAAGTCCATGTTCATTTATTTCTTTTGTGGATAGGCTTTTGAGGTTTTGTGTTAAAATCCGTCACCAAATCCAAGGTAATGTAGATTTGCTTCTGTGTTTTCATCTACAGTTTTCCATTTTAAATTTGTCTGTGGACCATTCTGAGTGAATTTTGGTGTAGGCTGTAAAGGTTGTGTCTACATTCTTTTGATTGCATATGGTTTCCAATTATTCTGTAACTCTTTTTAGAGAAGTCATGGGATATTTGGCTCCATTTCAGTTTGAATTTCCAAATTTAGTGGTTTCTGCAGGCTTGCCAGCTTGGAGCATGGGCTCCACTGAACTGAGAGGTTGTGGCCTGCACTTCCCAGTTGGCCAGCAGGAGGTGGTACGCCCACCTTGCTGATCCTTGAGGTGCATATGTGCTCCACTGATGAACTTGGCTCGTGAAGGAACTTGGCTTCTCATGCTGCTGATTGAAGTTCAGTCTCTTCAGGATCCGCCATGGTTTCAGCATTGGGACAACACTGTTGAGTCCATGCAGGCAGGAACCAGATGTCTTCAGGAACTGCCAGGAGGCACCACCGTGGGAGTAAAAGGTGAGGAAAAGGGGGGGAGAAACCTCCTGTGTGTGCTTGACTGGGTCCATTTTCAGAGGCCCCAGCAGAGATTAGTTTTTGTGTGTGGTGTTGACAGTGCCTGGTGTTCTTTGATGTTTGGTGTAGAGCTTTCTTGGCACCATTTATTGAGGGGACTGTCCTTTCCCTGTCTTGTGTTCTTGGCTCCTTTGTCATGAATTAACTGACGACGTACAGATGGGTTTCGGTTCCTCTGGCCCATACACCTGTTCTTGTGCCAGAACTACACTGTTTTAGTTACTGTAGCTTCATAGTGTAGTATGAAGTCATGGAGGGAGATGCTTCCAGCTGTGTTTTTCTTTCTTAGGCTATTCAGGGTTCTTTGTTGTTCCATACAAGTGGCAGGATTGTGTGTTCCGTTTCCATGAGAAATGCAGTTTGAATATTGGAGGGATTACATTGAATGTGTACCCTGCTTTTTTTTGCCACATTAAGTTGTATGGACCCCTCCTTGGGATCCATACAACTACATAGTTGTCTAAATATAGCCAGTCCTCTACTAGTGAGTGAGATTGAACAATTGGCTGTCTCGTTGACCTGGTTCCCCAAAAGGGGACTAGACTGGACGAGAGACCACCACATGGTAAGAACATCTCTTTGTTTTCTGTGTGTGTTGTAAGTCCTAGTCTGTTCTTGATACGATTGAAGCTTCAGTCTCTTGTTGTCTGTCCTAATGCTCTTGAAAACCCTTGCTGCAAATGTGGGCACATGTTGAGCATTTTTAAAGGCCACTAGGGCACTTACCACTGGAAGACTTCCACAAAAGGATAAGTCTGTCACAGAGCAGGGTAGATGAGCACTAGGCATCCTGCTGACTGAAGCAAATGTAAGTAGGCAACTGTGAATGCTCACAGCCCCCAGAACCCCTGATGCATTCCCACCTTCAGGATGTAATCAAAAACCCAAGAGCACATCCTTTGTGTTGGTCTGTTGTATCCCAATTTGCCATCCCGGGGCAGGGTACATGTCTCTGTTGGACAGGTCTCTCCCCACTACAGTCCACTGCAGATCCCTTCTCAGACACAAACTCTTTACAAATGTTGTTTCTGCCAGATTTCAGGAAAATCACTTTGCCTGCTGGGAAATGGGAAAAGAAGAAAAGGACCCCCAAAGTCCTTGGGTCCTTGTAGCTGAGCAAATGAAGAACTGGACACATGCCAAATGGGCATTTGGCCTCCCTGCCCAATTTAGTCTGAGGAATATTCCACACTCCTTTCCCCACTTGGGTGGGTGTCCAAGCCCTCCTGAACATCTTAGTCTCTGGGGAAGAAAAGGCACTGATTATAACTAATGCAAAGGAGGAAGCTGGTAAGACCAATCAAAATAATGCAGGACACACTCTATACCAGACTTGAATCCAGGCCATTCCTGACATGGACTCTAGGGGTGGAACCATTAAGAGGAAGACGGTCAGCAGCACCTCACACATTTCAGGGACTTGATACTCAATAGGCTGCGAAGAAACCCATAAATTAGAATAGGGTTCAAGGAGTCAGCCAGGGACTGAAGGAAAACCCCTTAGGATGTCCTAAGTGACTGCTTAGGATTTGTGGGGAGGAAGGGGGGGAGCAGAACCAGCACCCCTGAGAGGCATCTGGGGTAGGGGAGGGGCTCCCATGCCCGAAGGGGGACTGTTGGGAGGGCAGAGGATCAGAAGGGAGCACAGCCAGCATTTCCCTGACCCACTTGGGCCCCAGGGAGCCTGCTGAGATCCCAGGCCTGACCCTCTGCCCACCAAGGCCCCCCTTCAGCCATGTGGGTCTTGAGGGAGGGAAGGGGGAGCAAAAGTAAAGACCAGACTGAGGGGACAGGTGCCTCTGAGAGGCAGCTGGGGAAGGGGAGGAGTTTCTACACCCACTGGGGCCCACCCGCATTAGGGGTTCAGCAGTGACAGGGGAGACCCTCAGGAGAGCAATGGAAGGGAGCAACAAGTGCTTCCCCTGCCCTCTTGGGCTCCCAGGACTAGGCCATGCTGCTTTTCCCTGCTGTGCAGGTTCTAAGCCTAGGTCCCACCCCCAAGGCTTTTTCCAGCTACAAGGACCTGAGCCTAGGCCCTGCTGCCCCCACTAAAGCCCAGTGCTGCCTAGGTTCCACTCCCTGTCTAAACTCTGCCTCCACAGCCAAGGCCTTGTCTGGCATTTTTCTTTTTTCTTTCAGGGTGTGGTTGTTTCACCTTCTTATTGATTCATTTATATTTTTTCTAATTTTTTATTTTTCTAATTATATTTTAATCTTTATACTTTGTTATTCTGCTCCTTTGGGCTTGTTCCCCCCGCTTTTTTTCTTTTTTTTTATGTTGTGGTTGTTTTGCCTAGTTGTAGTTGTTTCAATTATATTTTTATTTTTCTTAATATATTTTTTATTCTTTGTTATTGTACTGCACTTTTTTTTCTTTTCTTTTGCTGTGCAGCTTGTGAGATCTTGGTTCCCAGGCCGGAAGTCAGGCCTGAGCTGCTGTGGTAAGAGCACAGAGTCCAAACTGCTTGACTACCAGAGAACCTCAGACCCCAGGGAATATTAATCAGAGTGAGGTCTCCCAGAGGGTCCTCATCTCAGCACCAAGACCCAGCTCTACCCAACTGCCTGCAAACTCCAGTGCTGGAAGCCTCAGGCCGAAAAAACAGTAAAACAGGAACACAGTCCCACCCATCAAAAAAAGAGACAACAAACTATGTTACAGATGAAGGAGCAAGGTAACCTACCTGAAAAAGAATTCAGAGTAATGATAGTAAAGATGATCCAAAATCTCAGAAATAGAATGGAGGCACAGATCAAGGTCTTTAACAAAGACCTAGAAGAACTAAAGAACAAACTAACAAAAATTAAATTCAAAGAAAAAATATTAAAAGCAGCAAGGGAAAAGAAAAAAATAACATACAAGGGAATTCCCATAAGGTTATCAGCTGATTTCTCAGCAGAAACTCTGCAGGCCAGAGGGAGTGGCAGGATGTATTTAAAGCCATGAAAGGGAAAAACGTACAACCAAGATCTCTCTACCCAGTAAGGCTCTCATCCAGATTTGACGGAGAAATCAAAAGCTTTACAGACAAGCAAAAGCTATGAGAATTCACCACCACCAAACCAGCTTTACAACAAATGCTAAAGGATCATCTCTAGGCAGGAAACACAAAAGAAAAAGACCCACAAAAATCCAAAACAATTAAGAAAATGGTAATACGAACATACATATCAATAATTACCTTAAATGTAAATGGATTAAATGCTCTCACCAGAAGACACAGACTGGCTGAATGGATACAAAAACAGGACCCATATATATGTTGTCTACAAGAAACTCACCTCACACCTAGGGACACATACAGACTGAAAGTTGAGGGGATGGAAAGAGATATGCCATGCAAATTGAAATCACAAGAACGCTGGAGTAGCAGTACTCATATCAGATGAAAGAGATTTTAAAATAAAGACAGTTACAAGAGATAAGGAAGGACACTACATAATGCTCAAGGGATCAATCTAAAGCAATTATAAATATTTATGCATCCAACATAGGAGCACCTCCATACATAAGGCAAGTGCTTATAGCCATAAAAGGGGAAATTGACAGTACCACAATAATAGTGGGGGACTTTTAACACCCCACTTACACTAATAGATCATCCATACAGAAAATAAGGAAACACAAGCTTTAAATGACACAACAGGCCAGATAGATTTAATTGATATTTACAGGACCTTCCACCCAGAAGTGGAAATACACTTTTTTCTCAAGGGCTCACGGAATGTTCTCCAGGATAGATCACATCTTGGGTCACAAATCAAGCCTTGGTAAATTTAGGAAAACTGAAAATGTATCAAGTATATTTTCCAACCACAACACTATGAGATTAGAAATCAATTACAGGAAAAAAATTAAAAACACACACATGGAGGCTAAACACTGCACTGCTAAATAACCAAGAGATCGCTCAAGAAATCAAAGAGGAAATAAAAAATACATAGAAATAAATGACAAAGTATGACAACCCAAAACCTATAGGACACAGCAAAAGCAGTTCTAGGAGGGAAGTTTATAGCAATTTAGTCTCACCTCAAGAAACAAGAAAAATCTCAAACAACCTAACCTTATACCTAAAGCAACCAGACAAGAAGAAAACCCAAAGTCAGTAGAAGGAAAGAAATCATAAAGATCAGAGCAGAAATAAATGAAACAGAAAGGAAGAAAATAATAGCAAAGGTCAAAAAAACTAAAAGTTGGTTCTTTAGGAAGGTAAACAAAATTGATAAACCATTAGCCAGACTCATCAAGAAGGAAAGGAGAGAGGACTCAAATGAATAAAATTAGAAATGAAAAAGGAGAAGTTACAACAGACACAGCAGAAATACAAGGATCATAAGAGACTACTACAAGGAACTATATGCCAATAAAATGGACAAATTCTTAGAAAGGTACAACTTTCTAAGACAGAGCCAGGAAGAAATAGAAAATATAAACAGACAAATCACAAGTAATAAAATTGAAAGTGTAATTAAAAATCTTCCAACAAAAGTCCAGGACCAGACGGCTTCACAGGTGAATTCTATCAAACATTTAGAGAAGAGCTAACACCTATCCTTCTCAAACTCTTCCAAAAAATTGCAGAGGGAGGAACATTTCCAAACTCGTTCTACTAGGCCACCATCACCCTCATACCAACACCAAAGATATCATAAAGAAAATTACAGCAATATCACTGATGAACGTAGACACAAAAATCCTCAACAAAATACTAGCAAACAGAATCCAACAGCACATTAAAAGGATCATACACCATGGTCAAGTGGGATTTATCCCAGAGATGCAAGCATTCTTCAATATACACAAATCAATGTGATACACATATTAACACATTAAAGAATAAAAACCATATGATCATCTCAATAGATTCAATACATGCAGAAAAAGCTTCTGACAAAATTCAACACCCGTTTATGATAAAAATTCTCCAGAAAGTGGTCATAGAGGGAACCTACCTCAACATAATAAAGGCCATATATGATAAACCCACAGCAAACATCATTCTCAAAGGTAAAAAAGTGAAAGCATTTCCACTACAGTCAGCTACAAGACAAGGATGTCCACTCTCGCCACTCATTCAAAAGTCCTAGCCACAGCAATCAGAGAAGAAAAAGAAATAAGAGGAATCCAGAGGAATCCAAATTGGAAAAGAAGTAAAACTGTCACTGTTTGCAGATAACATGGTACTATACTATAGAGAATCCTAAAGAGGCTACCAGAAAACTAATGAATTTGGTAAAGTTGCAGGATACAAAATTAATGCACAGAAATCTCTTGCATTCCTATGCACTAAGAACAAAAGATCAGAAAGAGAAATTAAGGAAACAATCCCATTTACCACTGCAACAAAAAGAATAAAATACCTAGGAATAAACCTACCTAAGGAGGCCAAAGACCTGCATGTAGAAAACCATAAGACACTGATGAAAGAAATCAAAGATAACATAAACGGATGGACAGATACACCATGTTCTTGGATTGGAAGAATCAGTACTGTGAAAATGACTACCAAAAGCAATCTGCAGATTCAGTGCAATCCCTATTAAATTACCAATGGCATTCTTCACCAAATTAGAACAAAAACTTTTATAATTTGTATGGAAACACAAAAGACCCCGAATAGCCAGAGCAATCTTGAGAAAGAAAAACGGAGCTGGAGGAATCAGGCTCCCTGACTTCAGACTGTACTACAGAGCTACAGTAGTGAAGACAGTATGGTACTGGCACAAAAACAGAAATATAGATCAGTGGTATAGGAGAGAAAGCCCAGAGATAAACCCAAGCACCTCTGGTCACCTAATCTATGACAAAGGAGGCAAGAATATACAATGGAGAAAAGACAGCCTCTTCAATAAGTGGTGTTGGGAAAACTAGATAGCTACATGGAAAAGAATGAAATTAGAACACTCCCTAACACCATACACAAAAATAAACTCAAAATGGATTAGAGACCTAAATGCAAGACCAGACACTATAAAACTCTTAGAGGAAAACATAGGAAGAACACTCTTTGACATAAACCACAGCAAAATCTTTTTTGACCCACCGCCTAGAGTAATGAAAATAAAAACAAAGACAAATGGGTTACCTAATTAAACTTAAAAGCTTTTGCACAGCAAAGGAAATTATAAAACAAAAAACAGCCCTCAGAATGGGAGAAAATATAGGCAAATGAAGCAACCGACCAGGGATTAATCTCCAAAGTATACAAACAGCTCATGCAGCTCAATATCAAAAAAACAACCCAATCAAAAAATGGGTGGAAGATCTAAATAGACATTTCACCAAAGAAGACATACAGGTGGCCAAGAGGCACATGAAAAGGTACTCAGCATCACTAATCATTAGAGAAATGCAAATCAAAACTACAATGAGGTATCACCTCACACCAGTCAAAATGGCCATCATCAAAAAATCTACACAGTAAATGCTGGAGAGGGTGTGGAGAAAAGGGAACCCTCTTGCACTGTTGGTGTGAATATAAATTGAGACCACCACTATGGAGAAAGAGTATGGAGGTTCCTTAAAAAACTAAAAATAGAACTACTATATGACCTAGCAATCCCACTAGTGGGCATATATACTGAGAAGACCGTAATCAAAAGGACACGTGTACCCCAGTGTTCATTGCGGCACTCTTTACAACAGCCAGCACATGGAAACAACCTGAATGTCCAACAGCAGATGAATGGATAAAGAAGATTTGGTATATATCTACAATGGAATGTTACTCAGCCATAAAATGGAACGAAATTGAGTTATTTGTAGTGAGGCAGATGGACCTAGAATCTGTCATACAGAGTGAAGTAAGTCAGAAAGACAAAAACAAATACCGTGTATTAACGCGTGTGTGTGGGATCTAGCAAAAGGGTACAGATGAACCTATTTCCGTGGTAGGAATAGAGACACAGACGTAGAGAATGGATAATGTGGACATGGAGGGGGAAGAGGAGGGTGGGATGAATTGGGAGATTAGGATTGACAGGATACACTACCTGTAAAATAGCTAGTGTGAACCTGCTATAAAGCACAGGAAGCTCAGCTCGGTTCTCTGTGATGACCTAGAAGTGCGGGATTGGGAGGTCCAAGAGGAAGGGGATATATGTATACATGTAGATGATTCACATCATTGTATAGCAGAAGCCAGCACAACATTGTAAAGCAATTATACGCCAATGAAAAAAAAAAGAATGGAGGGAAATTATGCAGCTGCTGGAGGCTATACTCCTGCCAAAGGAGGTAGCAGTTATTCACTGCAGAGGCCAACTAAAGGGAGAAGCAGAAAAAAGAGAGCTAACAGAGCAGACATGGCAGCTAAACAAGTAGCAGAGGATGGGGACGGACTTCAAATGCCACTCCTACCAGCTCACCCAGACCTTAACTCCTACACTCCCATATGTACCCCAGAAGAAAGGGAAAAGGCTTTGAGGTGGGGCTATTTTAAAAGCCCAGAATATCTGGGATGGATGGTTAATGGTCATGGGCAGCAGTTCCTCCCATCAGCTGTTAGCCTGCAGGCCACCAGGCAAGCTCACCAGAGCACACATTACAGGCAGGAGGCCCTATATCAGTGGTTCGTCAAATGCATGACTACTCCCAATGTCCATAATCTCCTTAAACAGGTGGTTGAAGCTTGCCCTATCTGCCTCTGGAATAAGCCCAACACTCCCCTGCCCCAACCCCAAGGTCAATGGAGTGACCCCCCCACCCAGTTTAGAGGCACATATCCAGGTCAAGACTGGCAAAGTGATTTTACAGTCATGCCCTGGGCACAAGGAACTTTTAGACATTTGCTGGGTTTTAGTGACACCTCCCAGTGAATGGAGGCATTCCCCCCACCCCCAAACTGAGACTGCCTTGGAGGTCTCTAAGACCCTACTTAAGGAAATAATCCCTCAGTTTGGGCTCCGTAAGTCCATCCAGAGTGACAGTGGGCCTGCCTTTCCCGAATTACTAAGGGAGTCTGAGCTCTAGGAATTACATGGGGTTTATACTCCACTTGGAGACCACAGTCCCTAGGAAAAGTAGAACAAATCAAATCCTCAAAAGAAACTTAACCAAACTTTGTCAAGACACTCATCAACCCTGGATCTTGCTTCTCCCTGTAGCACTTTGGAGAATGCAAGTAGCCCCTAAAGGAAAGCTCAGGTTGAATCCTTAGGAGCTTATGTATAGGAGGCCCATTCCTGAAGGACCCAGCTCCAAGACGAAACTTAGGGCTATGGACCGATGGAAATATACCTTACAGGGAGGGGAAGTAATCAAAGATTTTACATGCCTGCAGGAATCCAGAGCTGCCTTCCCTTTCTGACATGGTTTTACATCCTTTCTCCCCTGGGGATTGGGTTTTATTTGAAAACCTGGAAGGCTGGAAATCCACAAGACCAGTTAGACCCCAAGCGGATAGGACCTTATCTAGTAACAGTGACCACTCATTCTGCCTTACAATTACAGGGCATAAGACCTGTGCCTGAGGAAGTTACTGGGGCACCCATTCAATATACCTGTGAACCTGTCACAGACCTTAAGTAAGTTTTCAAAAGGACGAACTTACCAATAAATAATGGGACAGACAGGCTGAGCAGTTGCCCTTGTCATTGCTGTTGTCTTACTTGGCTTCTGCTGTTCTGTGAAACCCCTTCCTCTGGCAAACATCTCTGTCCATGCTGGATATAGGGGATATTAATACAGGTGGCAGCATGAGTGGCCATTATTGTCTGTTCTTCCTTTCCTTCTCTGCTCTGGCTCATAACTATCCACGCAGAATGCGAATTCAATGCAGTAGTAAATTTCTTGAGGATCACAGCCCGTGGACAAAATCCATCCCAGTGCTGGTCTGTCACCCCCACCCACAAGGTGATGCCTATGGATTAAAGCTATCACATTTTACTCCTAAGAATGACAGCCTCACTCTCACCTTGCTTAACAGGTCTGTTAATCCTACCCCTCTTGAAGTTCATATGTCATCCCTAACACAGCTTTCCTGCTTGGAGCTCACCCCTCGCATTAACACCTCTAAGGAGTACAAAGCACTCACGCTACAGTGCCATCTGTCTACCAGTCTTGCTGCCACTGCCCCTATCAACAGCCTCTACCAAAGGGAGGAACTTGCAGTAACACCGTGTGGCTGATCTGGACTCTGACCAGTGCTTCTTCCATTGCCCCACAATTAAGTGCCCCGGGGTTGACTTCTATGGAAATTTCTCCTACTGGTGCCCTCCACACTGACTCCATGAATACACACAAGGACCAGATGGGAAATGTACTCTTTAGGGAGGGAAGACACTGGTTGTCTGGTGTTTAGTATATGGCCCTCCTGAGGCCTGGGGGAAAACCACTAGTCAAGAATACCCCAGTGACTCCTGCTGTGCAGGTGGGCCTCTCTCCCCACACTGCAAGGGCACCCCATCTTGGGCTAGCCACTTATGGAGGTGGTTCAACTCCTCAGAAGTGCACCAGGCATGCAGTCCCCCTGGGTACCTCTTCTTTTGTGGCCTGAGGGTAAACCAATTGCCCCATAAGAACAACCCTAACTCCTACCCTTCTCCAGGGTGGGCTCTAGGCTACCCTTGTTTAGGTAGTCCCCAATTTGTGCACAATGCATGCTAGGCCAGCTGTGTTCCAGGAACCTAGGTATAACCATTCATGATATCACCCAACCCTGAGATGAAAGGGCAATAGATCTCATTCTGGCAGAAGTATAGATTGCCCTCGCACTGGTGGCTTCCTGTGAAGGTTTTTCACACAGCATGAAACCACTCTACAAAATCTCAACGCTGGCCCTTAAGGACTTATCTAAAATATGGGCAATGCCTTAGAAGGCCTCCGTACTTCCCTAGACTCACTAGCAGATGTTGTTCTTGACAACAGGTAAGTGCTTAATTATCTCCTGGCTGAGAAAAGGGGAGTATGTGCAGTTACAGATAAAGCCTGTTGCAGGTATGTCAGTAACTCTGGTCAGATTGAGGTAAACATTAAAGAGATATATGAGCAAGCTCAAAGGCTACACAGATATAACACACAAGGTCCAGATGCAAGCTGCATTGGAATATGGTCACACACAGCCTCCCGGTTTAACCTGGTCTCCTCCACCTCTCGGCCCACTAACTGCTGTTATCCTCCTGCTCATCTTGGGGCCTCGCCTCCTTCACTGCCTTGTCAACTTCCTTAGTGAATGGACTGAAGCCATCAGACTTCAGATGAAGTACAAGGGCACTTGTACTTCAGATGAAGTACAAGGGTACGAGCAACTGGGACTGCAGCCTGGTGACCAGTACGAGC